>NW_014542186.1:226026-227768 GCF_000741045.1 Vigna radiata var. radiata
AGTTTCGTTCACTCCTTTTCCAGTTTCATCCTTATCTAAATAACATGAAGTACCCATAGGTGTACTGGCTTCTTTGCAGCTATCCATACCAAATTTCTTAAGAATTTCTCTACAGTATTTAGTTTGGGAGATGAAAGTACCTCCATTCATTTGTTTTATCTGTAGTCCTAAGAAGAAATTTAAATCACCCATCATAGACATCTCAAACTCACCGTGCATTATTTTTGCAAATTCTTCACACAAAGAGTCATCCGTTGACCCAAAAATAATATCATCTGCATAAACTTGCACAATTAAAGTGTGTTTTCCTACTTTCTTAATGAATAAGGTTGAATCAACCTTTCCTTTAGAAATCTCATTGTCAATCAAAAAGGTACTAAGTCTTTCATACCAAGACCTAGGTGCCTGTTTAAGACCATAAAGGGCCTTTTTCAACTTGTAAACATGATCAGGAAATCTAAAATATTCAAAGCCAGGAGGTTGACTAACATACACTTCTTCTTTTATAAAACCATTTAAGAAAGCACTTTTCACATCCATTTGATACAGTTTAACTTTCATCAAAGATGCATATACAAGTAATAATCTAATTGCTTCTAACCTGGCTACTGGTGCATAAGTTTCATCATAATCTATACCTTCCTCTTGACAGTAGCCCTTAGCAACTAGCCTTGCTTTATTCTTTGTGATGTTTCCATCCTCATCAAGCTTGTTCCTGAATACCCATTTGGTTCCTATGACTTGGAATTCATCTTGTTTTGGAATNAGTTCCCAAACNTCATTCCTTTCAAATTNNTTTANCTCTTCTTGCATAGCAATGCACCACTTATCATCTTGAAGAGCTTCCTTTATGTTCTTGGGTTCTATCTGAGACATAAAAGCAACAGTTAGACAAAAATTATTTAGATTGTGTCTAGTAGTTACCCCTTTTGATATATCTCCTATGATGTTGTCCAAAGATAGTCCTCTTGGTTGTTGATAGCTTTTAGAATCAATAGCTTGGGGTGTTTCACGAAGTTCCGGAGGATAATTCTCATTTAGATACATCTCTTCAAGAGCTTCTCTCAAGTAGTCCTCATCACCTGCAATGGGTTTATTTGACTCAAGAGGATTTACCTCAAGGTCTACAATCTCATCAAAGACAACATGCATTGATTCTACAATTATCAATGTTCTCCTATTAAACACTTTATATGCTTTGCTAGTCAAAGAATATCTTGGAAAAATTTCTTCATCAGATTTTGCATCAAATTTACCAAGATTATCTTTCCATTATTCAAAACAAAGCATTTGCATCCAAAAATGTTCAAATGAGATATATTTGGTTTTCTACCATTCAACAATTCATACGGAGTTAATTTTAGAATTGGCCTAATAAGCATCCTATTTAACACATAGCAAGCAGTACTTACTGCATCAACCCAAAAGTATTTTGGCACATTAGACTCATTTATAAGCGTTCTAGCTAATTCTTCTAATGATCTATTTTTCCTTTCAACAACACCATTCTGTTGGGGAGTTCTAGGTGCAGAAAAATTATGTGTAATGCCATATTCTTCACAAAAATTTCCAAAAGATTCATTTTCAAATTCACCACCGTGATCACTTCTCAAGGTTTTGATTTTCAAATCTTTCTCATTTTGAATACGTTTAGCAAAAGTTCTAAATGCTTTGAAAGCTTCACTCTTCAAAGTTAAAAAGAAAGTCCAAGTAAATCTAGAATAATCATCAACAATTACAAG
>NW_014542186.1:227808-275423 GCF_000741045.1 Vigna radiata var. radiata
TCTACCAAAACTTTTAATTCTAGATGGACCAAACAAGTCCATATGCAAAAGTTCTAAAGGTTTTGATGTTGAAATCATGCTTTTAGATGAAAATGAAGATTTGGTTTGTTTACCCTTTTGACATGCAGAACATAGTTTGTCTTTCTCAAATTTTAGTTTAGGCAAACCAATCACAAGATCTTTAGAAATTAATTTATTCAAATGTTGCATGTGAATATGTGCAGCTCTCGTATGCCATAGCCAATGATTTTCTTCTTTAGCAACTAAGCATGTTATACTATGACTAGATGCACTTTCAATATCAATCAAATATATGTTTTTGTGCCTAACACCTTGCAAAGCAATTTCAGCAGAATTTTTAAAGTAAACAGTACATTTATCACTCTCAAAGGTTACCTTAAGACCTTTGTCGCATAGTTGGCTTATGCTTAGAAGGTTATGTTTGAGGCCTTCAATGTATAAGACGTCTTTTATCGTCAATGTGTCTCCTCCTCTAATGTCTCCCGTTCCCATTATTTTGCCTTTGTTGTTATCCCCATAAGTTACAAATCCTTGCTTCTTCTTCTCAAAAGAGATGAACCTTTTCTTGTCACCTGTCATGTGTCTTGAGCAACCACTGTCAAGATACCATAATGAATTCTTTGACTTAGTTGGTTCCTACAAAACAAATTAGCAAGAATTTTAGGTCCCCAATCTCAATATGGGTCCTTGGGGTTAGTTTATGCAAGTATATATCATTTCACAGATTTAACCCATGCATATTTACCATTTGGAACACCAAAATGTTTAATATTGCACTTGTTTGATGTGTGACCATGCTTCATACAGTAAAAACAACATACATCACTCACTTTATTTTTAATAAAAGTCCCTTTAACAACCCAAATTTTTCGAGTTCTTCTTACTTTGGATTTATAATTTTGATGCATGTTTCTATTTTTAACATTGCTTTTATTAAAGTTTGTTTTAGCATGTGAATTTGTCTTAGTTGCCTTAGCAAGTAAATTTTCAAGTATATCAATATCAAACATATGACTTTTACATGATAAGCATTCAACAAGTTCAACAGTAGCATTGGCATCAGACAATTTAGTTTCTAATGTAATAACTTTATTTCTTAAAGCAACTTCATCATCAAGCAAATTTTCATATTTCAGTTTCAATTCATTGTGCTCTTTTTTTAGCTTTTTATGAGCAGCATCAAGTTTTTCAGATTCATTCATCAAATCAAAGAAAGCCTTTTGTAAATGTAATTCACTAGATTCAAAGCTGGAATCACTTACTTGGCTTCCTGTATCCTCTGAATCCGCCATAAGACAAATGTTGGCTTCTTCATCTGAGTCACTTGAGCTTGTTGAGCTAGAAGCATTGTCTTCCCAAGCTATGTAAGCTTTCTTTTTCTTTTGAAATTTTCTTTCCTTCTTGTCTTCACTTTTCTTGTTCTTTGGACACTCAGATTTCACGTGCCCTCTTTCTCCACAACCAAAGCATTTTACACTTGAAGGAGATTCTTGACTTTCTCTTCTTTCTTTAGGAATTTTGTCCTTTCCTTTAGCCTTCATAAATTTTGCAAACTTCTTTATCATGAGGCTCATGTTCTCCTCATCATCAGAATCATCATCTTCAATCCTCTTAGAGCTTTTTCCTTTAGAGATCTCGGACTTGAAGGCTAATGTTTTTCTCTTGCCTTGATCCTCTTCAGCAGTTAGTCTCCTCAACTCAAGCTCATGCTCACGGAGCTTTCCAAACAGAATTGGCATTGACATCTGAGTGGGGTTTTGAGACTCCGAGATGGCAGTCACCTTTGGTTGCCAAGACCTGTCTAATGATTTTAAAATTTTCACATTCAGTTCATCAGTATCAAAAGTATTACCCAACCCTGTTAAGTGGTTCACAATATGAGTGAAACGCTTCTGAACATTAGAGATTGTTTCTCCAGGTTGCATTCTGAACATCTCATATTCCTGAATGAGAGTGTTCTTCCTTGTGCGTTTCACGTCCTCTGTTCCTTCATAAGTAACTCTAAGGACTTCCCACATATCCTGTGCTGTCTTACACACAGAAATTCTATAAAACTCATCAAGTACAACAGCAGATGAAATTATATTACGAGCTTTAATATCAAACTGAGCTCGTCTATTTTCTTCAGCAGTCCAATTAAAATATGGTTTTTCTACCTCTACACCATCAACTGTGCTCTTAGGGATATAAGGATCATTTGTACAGCTTCCCAGATTCCTCTATCAACAGACCCTATAAAAATTTCCATTCTAACTTTCCAGAAAGCATAGTTATCTCCAGTAAAAAGTGGAGGTCTGTTAATGGAAGCACCCTCAGCATATACAAGGTTTTGATTGTGACCGCCCATTTTCGCAAATATTTTGAAAAACTATCAAAGCAAGCTCTGATACCAATTGTTGGTATTAGAGGGGTATGGTTCGAAGAGTATAACACAACGGAATTAAAACCTAGAGTAGCTTATAAGCGTGTTTGGTCACTTTTAACAAACAAGTTGATCCTTTTTCGCAAATCAATTTTCTTTAAGAAAATTTATCAAACACTTAATATGCGTAAAATGAAATGAGTGTAGGGAATAGAAAAATCACACAAGTATTTTTATACTGGTTCGATTCAACAGAATCTACGTCCAGTCGTTAATCACTGTAAAAAGTGATTAACAGTTCCACTAAAAACAATCTCACAGATTTACAATAATTGAACAAAATATAAAAGAACCTTCCTTCGACGAGGGAACCGGAAGAAGACCACTGTGACAACTCGAAGAGAACCGCTCCAGCAATCGACCAACGATTCGCGAGCTTCTCCGTTCAAGAGACCAGGCAGAGCACCTTGCTAACTCGAAGAGAGTCTACTCCAGCTATCGACACACGATACGCGAGCCTCTCCTTTCACGAGACCAAGCAAGGGAACTTTGAACAAAGCTTCTGAGAACTTTCCTCGGACAAACAATGTTCTATTAAGCTTTTCAGTTCAAAAACATTGCTTCTGAAGTTTACAGAAGCCAATTATATAGCCAATTACACTGAATGCCAAAGGTCAGCTCCCAACTGCCACGAATAATCGATTATTGTAAGTGATAATCGATTAATCAAGTCCGTTACAGGTTTTTCAAAAAGTGATAATCGATTATATGAAGTGNTANTCGATTATTCAAGTATGACTTGTGATAATCGATTATTGCTTCATGATAATCGATTATTCTAGTACAAAATGCAAGTGATAATCGATTATAGCTTGTCCATAATCGATTATTCCAGTAAAAATTACAAGGTTTAATATTTTCCTACTACATCCAAATTCTACAAGTTTCTTTTTAACTATTTCTAATTTCTCTTCAAATACCACTTCTTGCAGCATCGTCAAAACAACTCTTCAGGATTTACCAATGCTCCTTATTGGTAACAGTTATGTAACCCTTGATGACCTCCTACTGCTGTCATCTTTTCTGCCTTTCTCTGTTTTAACTGCAGCAGTTACATCCTCCAGAATAATGGTTGATGCTCCCTGCTCAGTTGCTTCCCACTGCCAAACTCCAACCTCATCCACAATCACATCTCTGTTGATACATGTTGTCCTTAATACAGGATCATACAACTTGTAACCTCCAGTGGAGTTATAACCTACCAAAATCAGAGGCACTCCCTTGTCATCTAGTTTCCTCCTCAATTGATCTAGTATATGCTTGTAGCATATAGAGCCAAATATTTTCATATGCTTGACATCTGGTTTCACCCCCGTCCATGCTTATTCAAGTGTCAATCCATCGAGTCTCTTTGTTGGAGACAAATTCAGCATGTAGGTGGCTGTCAGCACAACCTCTCCCCACAGAAAGTTAAGCAATCCTTTAATCTTCAACATGCATCTAACCATATTTAATATGGTTATGTTCTTCCTCTCTGTTGCACCATTGTGTTGTGGTGTATAGGGAGGGGTAACCTCGTGCAATATCCCTCCTTTTCACAAAAATCTTTAAATTCAGTGGAGGTATACTCCCCTCCTCCATCTGTTCTCAACACCTTAACGTTCTTCCTACACTGTCTCTCCACGAGACTTTTAAACTTCTAAAATACCTGCAACACCTCTCCCTTTCTTCTAATCAAATAGACCCAACACTTCCTAGTCCAATCATAAATAAACAGTAGAAAATACCTACTACCTCCAGGTGTCTCTACTTGATAAGGACCACAAACATTTGAATAGATCACCCCTAGCTTTTTTGCAGACTTCTGGGTAAAATTTTCTGGAAACTGCCCCTGGTTTGTTTCCATTGAACACACTCCTTGCAAACAGTTTTTGGAACTTTCACCTTAGGCAAGCCATTCACCATACCTTTCTGGCCTAACAGAGACAAATCCTTGAAATTTAAGTGCCCAAACCTTAGATGCCACGACCATTCCTCCTTATTTTCTGATGCAGTGAAGCATTGGTGCTTTACTACACTCATTACCACCCTAAAGGTCCTGTTCTGTGACAACTGAGCCTTCACAACATTCTTCTTGTGTTGATTGAAAATGCTGAGAGAATTATTCTCCATTTTCATCACATATCCTTTCAGTAGTAGCCGCCCCAAGCTCAACAGATAGGTTTTCAAACCTGGTACATATAGTACCTCTTCAATTTCCACTTCTTTGCCTTCTGCATCCCTTAGGACAACCCTGACAGACCCCTCTACATTCAAACTTCTATCATCAACAAAACGAATCTTTCCTTGTGTATCCCCCTACATCATCACAAACCAGTCTTTCCTCCTTGTCATGTGGGTGGAACAACCATAATCTAAATATCGCACTGCATTTTCTGATGGTTCATCATCGGTTTTGGCCATCAACATCACTGCCTCAAAATCTGATTCCTCCTCCTAGGCTAGATTAGCCCTCTTCTTGGGTTTTTTTTTAGCCCCTTCGCCTTTCCAACACTCTTTAGCATAATGGCCAAGTTTCTGACAATTATAACATTTCACTTTCTTCTTGTCAAACTTCCATTCACCTTCAAATTTCTGGTCTTTTCCTTTTACTGATTCACTGGACTCTTCCCCTTGCTGGTCCTGTGAATCTTTACAATTCTTGCTTCCTTTACCTCCTTTCATGAACCCCTTCTTGCCCTTAAATTGTGATCTGGCCTGTAGGGTCTGTTCTTGGCATTGCTTGCGCTCATTGATGCGATACTCATGAGCTTCTAATGAGTGCACCAGCTCCTCAATCTCCATAGTCTCAAGATTACGAACTTCTTCAATAGCCACCACTACATGATCAAATCTGGATGTTAGGGTTCTTAGAATTTTGTTCACAATATAATCATCCAAAATTGCATCCTTACATGCCCTTATTTTATTCATCAATTCCTGCTCTTTGTCAAAGTATTCTGCCACAGTTTCACCCTCATCCATGATCAGAATCTCAAACTGTCTCCTCAGTGCTTGCAGTTTTACCTTTTTGTTTTTGTCTCCATCACCATAAGTCTTCACTAGGATGACCCACACTTCTTTTGCAGTAGCAGCCTTGGAGATCTTGTTAAAGATCTTTGGGCTGACACATTGATACAGCAAAAATCTGGCCTTGCTATCCAGTTTCACCTGCATCTTGTAATTCTTCTTCTCTTCTTCAGAGGCCTTTCCACCCAGTTCAGGTAACCCATCTTCTATAACCTCTGAAACATCCTGGAAGCCAAAGATGGCTTGCATCTTGATGCGTCAGTCATCAAAGAGCTTCCCATCAAACACTGGCAACGACCCCTGTATTCCTCCAATGCCTGTCATTCCTTTCTTGTTAGATTCTTGCAATTTCTTTGATTTTCACACACCTAAAGAAACCTTCTTTCTCTTCTTCTAGATACACACAATTCCAGTCACCAATCACACACCCACTACACACACCAGGAACCACCTAACCTAAGGTCTTGATACCATATTAGAGTGAGGGCAAAAGCAATATATCATGTACACAACGTATTGGTTTTAAAATATCACACAAGTAGGTAAGAGAGAACGTAAAACAAATTTTGCGATTTAGAGAGAGGGTAGAGAGCAGTGCTCTACTAGGGTTTTGACGTTCTCACACACAAGCTCTGGTCAGTGAAGGAGATGATGAAAGCACCGAGAAGAGAACACAAGGGAATGCAAAAACAGGTACTGTATAACTTCTGTACTCGTATTATTAAAAATAGCATGACTTACCGTATTTATATGAACTGGATATACTGAAAGCTTTTCTGTTTTGTTTACATCTAACAAGAAATAAATTATGAATATTTATCATAACACTATTTTCAATTCAAAATTTTTAAAACTTAATATTATGAATTTTATTTTTCTTATATATCACTCGTTTTTCTCATTTATATTTTTAACTCATATTTAAAACATAAATATTTAAAGAATAATACATATCTAACATATTCATATTAACTATATCTTTTCCAATACTAATACCTCTAAACACCCAAATTATCATCAAATTCTAAGGTTGTGTTGTAGGTAATTGAGAGTGGATTTGAGAGTAAAGTTTGTGAGAATTAGTGTAGGATTTGATTTATGTAAGAGATTCAAAAAATTAATTTAATTGGTTGAAATTAAAGATTACGAAAATGCCCCTAATTATTAAAGTAATATAAAATGTTATTTTTTAATGTTTATTTAAATGTAAAAATGTTTATAAAAAATTTATTAATAATTATTGAAATTAATTTTTAAATATTAAAAAATTATAATTTATTAAAATGAATTTATTGTTAAATGAATTTAAGGGGTCCCACATGCACCACGACCAACGACCCAAAGAAGTTGGCCAACAGGGCCACATCAGGCACGCTCAAGCCCCTCACAATCCCAGCAGCAAAGCCGCCGAGAAAACAATCGTCGGTGCCGGTGGGATCAACCTGATAAGCCTTGAACGACGCGGCCTGAAACGCACCGTTTTCAGAAAAAACCCCGCACCCATCCTTTCCGTGCGTGACGACCACGCAACACCACCTTCTCGCCTCCTCCACGTCGATGAACGAAGGAACGCAGCTATGCAAATCCAAACCACTCACAGACCACAGCGAACCGGAAATGACGCCAGCAGAATCGAATAAACACGCCCATACCTTGGCTGGAACCGGATACGGGAATGTGTAACCGAATACGCCTCCGTTGGAAGTTCTTTGAGTAGATGGAACCGGATACACGAAGTTGCTGGAGAAGATCGAACTAGATATGTCTCCCCTCCAAGTTGTTGGACAAGCTGGATCAGGATACACGAAGTTGTTGGAGAAGCTTGATCCGGATATGTCTCCAATGGAAGTTGTTGGAGAAGCTGGATCTGGATATGCCAACCTTGTATCCGGATATGCCTGCTTTGGAACTCCTTCAAAATGCTCGAACCGGATACCCTCTTCTTCGAACCGAATACACAGCCTGCTTCTTCGCTTCTTCAATCCCTCCTTCCACGTTTGGTCATCTGCATCCACTCTGTCATCATGATCAACACTGATCGCACTCCTCCATTAACGACCGTCTTGCTCTTCGTTTAAATCTCATGAAAGCACAGTGGATTTTTATTTGTATGTTTCATGGGATCTGTTATTAAGCATCAGAATCGAAAAAGGTTTGTGTTGGAATTTTAATTTTCGTACAGGGCATATAAGTCTTTGTCTAGTAAATCAGCGTAAATCTTCTCAAATTAGCGAGATGAGTTCAACTGTGAATTCTCGCAAATCAGCAGATTTATATCTTCGCAAATCATCGCATGAGAACAACGCTCATCTCCCAAATCCATCCTCACATATGAGCGTGAACAGTTATTTCCCTTCAAACGAACACAACATAAAAGTTCAATATTGGAGTGAATTCAATGCACTAACATCTATTACACTAAAATGGGTCTCAACATATAAAAAAAAATCATAATCAACTTCTCACCCCTTAATATTTTAATTTACCCGATATAGATTATCAATGAAGTTAGCAAAAATTTGATATACTTTAAGTTCTTTATTTAATACACACATAAAATTATGAAAAGAAATAAAAGTTGGAGTCAATATCAAAGTAAACAAAGAACTAGGAAGAAGTGTTTAAGAAGAAAAGAGAGAGAAGTTTTTCTTTTATAAAATTCAATGTTTCATAATGCATCTTTATATGTAAAAGAGAAAAAAAAATACTTAAATAATTTTAATTTAATGTAATAAATTGATTTTTATGCTTGACTATAAAAAAAATTAAAACTAAAAATATATGAAACTAATATTTTATTAAGATAGGCATTCAAATTTATTATCGTTGTGGTGAATGATTTTGGATGATAATATACTTCCCAAAATTTAATGTATCTTACAAGCAATATGTTATTATAAAAATTTGTTTTCAATGCATCTTTATTTCATTTCAATAAAAAAAGTAATTAAAACTCGTTAATAAAAAAAAAAAAAATCTATCACAGATTGAGATAATATATGTGTAGTAATGAATGTTGGTGGAAGAAGGGTGCATTGGATTGTGAAAGATTCACAATAACACTGTAGATCACATGTTGCTACACTTTATTTTAATTCAACAAGCAAACCTCTTTTTTTTATGCTTCTTTCTAAAACAAGGTTAGCATAGCATTTTCCTTTTTTGTATTAATGGCAACAACAATTAGTTCAAATGTCTTTTTCTAACCCTTATTGCAGCAGCCACTTGTTCATTTTTTCATCTCTATCTTTTTTGATTATATATATATATATATATATATATATATTATATATATATATATGTATGTATATCATTTTGAAAAGAAACTGGATGAGGCCAAAATGTGTGATGGCTTTTTTGCATTACAGTTTGGTAATGACAGAAACATTTGGTGAGGCAGCATGTTCAGAATAAGTGAATAACAATAATATGACAGAGTATTTATTTTTTCTTATTTGATTTTATCATCGTAATACTTAAAAGGACAACCATATTTAAAGAACAAACGGTGAGTTATACTTAAAATATCCATCTCCATTTGTGTGCCACTTTCTTATCTAGACCTAAAAAGCAAATCCTTTGACAGTAATTTCTGTCATTGGAAGTTGAAAGTTGACTTAGTAATTTTTTAAATAAGAATACTTTTAGCTATGTGTTTATATATATATTATTTGGTTAAATATTTATTTAGTTTTTGAATTTTAATATAAAATAATTTTCTATTTAAAATTTTGATATATTTTAATTTTTAAAATTTTAAAAATAAATGGACATAATTTTTTTAAATTAATTACGTTAAATTTCATTGATGTGTCAAACACGTTTTTTATTTATATTGAAACGAGAACGTGTTAAACTATGTAAAAAAACTCAAATATTAGCATAAAACGTGTTTGATACTTGTAAAAAATTTAACGTAATTAGATTAAACAGACTATATCAAATTCTTTTTAAAATTTAAGAACCAAAATTTATCAAAGTTTTATACATATACACAAATTTTAATTTCATCAAAGTTGAAAAATTTTAATTTGGTGTTAAAGTTCAAGAAGTAAAAGTATATTTAATCTTATACTTACATGGAAGAATTTGAAGAAAAAGTCTTTTATATTTATTAATTAGTCACAAATTGAGAGTAAAAGAATGTTAAAAATGATTGGAAATCACACAATAGAAAAATAATCTTTTCAAATGAAAGTACATAGAGGACATAAATATAAATAAAAACATAAGAAAAAAAAATGAATGTGATTTCACATCCCAAAGGAAAAACATTATTACTCAACATGTAATTTTCCTTTCCATGTAATGTTTGATGGAGAAAACTACAAAGTTTTCATACAATTTTTCTGAAAAATAGCAAACCCTTGAATGAAAGATCTATCAAAGCCTCTCAAGAGACATATTAGCCTGGATAACAACTCCTTATTTCTATAATACTTTTGTGTTGTTTTCTTTATAATATTACTTTATGTGAGACTTGATGAATACCCAATTGAGAACTAAGATATCTCCCTTAATTAACCAAAAATTTCAAATTGACATGCTACCAACGTATCTGTTTGAAAAGCTCTTGCCACTAATTATCTAATCGAACTCATACATGGTGACATTCTTTCCTTCTGTAGCTGGCAACTCACCAATATATTGTGGCAAGCCGCTATGGGCTTTCGTTTCTTTTTGTTTCTGCGTGCAACACCTGACGTTCTTCTCTTTTATGCCTTCTTTTCTTTCCAATTGGTATCGGACATCAGTAAAGATAAGGAAGAAAGAATGTCTCAAAAGATGAAGTTCATTTTATGGAGTTGGCTGTTTCCTTACCGCAAACATTGTAAGAATTGATTATTCATAAAATTGGCAAGAACAACCATACAAGTTCTTTCAACGATAATTTGAGTCGGGTGACATGTATTGAATTTCCTATATTGGTTTATTGGAAGGGATTAAACGGTGATATTTTAAGCATTTTATCCAGTGTTGCATTATTTGCTAGCAGAATAGTATAGCACTACTGCCAGTCTTGGGATGCTACAAGCTCTGCCCATTCCTTAAACCTTTTGGCAGCATATCACCATGAACTTCATATAATTAGGGATGGACAAATGGAACTGCATTGTTAAAAACTGTATTGAACTAAAAACTAATTTGTTTAAACTGAACTGTAAAATAGTTTAGACAAATTGAACTGACCTGTTTTTTGTTTTATCAAACTGAAATATACTGTACTAAATTGTATTAAACTATAATATAAACTGAACTGAACTACTAACTCAATTGTAAATTGTACTAAACTACAATATAAACTGAACTAAACTACTAACTGAATTCTAAACTGCACTAATTTTAATTATTATACCATTTTTACTTTTTTTAGAGGAAAAATACTCTTATTAGAAAGAAAAAAAACCACCTGAGTATATAAATTAATTAGTTAAGTATAAATTTGTTTTTAAATTTTAATTTTTTAATTGTGTTTTACTTACATTGTTAATATATTTAAGAACCAAACACTAGTAAAAAAACTGGATTTAAAATCGCACAATAGACCTCGTTTTTAGCAGAACTGAAACATATTAAAACACAGTGGTAGAATTGTAAATAAAGTGATCTTTTATGACTCAGTTCATAGTGAACAGAAGCCTAAAATTTGAATTTTACTCTACTGCCTCAGTCAGTTGGGGACCCAAGGTGATGTGTCAGGTATCATATGACATCAGTTGTTGGGAGAACCGATGCATACAGTGATTTATTGCCCCGTTTATTAGTTAACCGAGGTAGTAAAGGTGTTTTATCTTTCCTCCAGACACGTAAAGGTGCTTTATCTTTCCTTGGTCGCCCCTTCCCCTTTTCCTCTTCTTTTCTCGTGAGAAACCATGCGGCTCCAAAATCTCCCCCTTTATGAAAATTCCTCTTTGTTCGCCAAAACACTACCGCTGGGAGCCACTGCCACCTCTTCGTCGCTTGCGAGTGCGTCGCCTCTAGAGGGAAGAGCAAGTGGTGGCCGTTGGGAGTGAAGTGAGGTTTCTGGTGAGTGGCGACCATGGAGGTTGACCGGAGGTTTATGGTGAACGGAGGTTGAATGCGGCCATGGAGGTTGAACGGCGGCCATGCGAGTGCGTCACAGTAGCACTGCAAAAGCGCGAATCAAGCGAGTTCTCGAAGTTCGATGGCGGTTCACGGTGGACTTTCAGGGTCCTCCGTTGCATTGGTAGCCCTTCCCCTTTTCTCTTTCTTTTTCTAGCTCGCGATGCAAGAAGAGGTAGAGGTAATGCCACTCTCTTCTTCCCCTTTTCACTCTTTTTCTTTCCTTCTGGTTCAACGCAGGGAGGGTTTTCTTTTCCAGCATCTTAGTGGGCGTTCTCGTGGTGGTGGGATCGTAGAAGCTTTCCTCGTTCAAAGAAAACGCGAGTTCAGTTCTGACCGAGCCTATGTGCAACCGGCGTCGCGGTGGCGAGAGAAGACGACGATGTGTCGCGATTGACGGCAACGTAAAAAACAATAGTTTGATTATGGTGGTGCTGATTCTGCGATTTAGGGTTTAGGTTGTTCTTCAATTTTGGGGGGTTTTTGTTATGATGATTTGATTTCTTCTACGATTTGAGATGTAGGTTTCATTGAAATTGAAATTAGGGTCTTTCCAGTTATGGTGTTTTAATCTTGTAATTTTGGTTAAGATTGATGTCTGGGATATGGGTTTCGTCTCTTAATTTGGGGTTTTTCGTTCATTATTTGATTTTGGGTTGTTCTTTGGTCGCGCGAGTGGTGGCGAGGGAGGCGCTAACAGTGGTGGCCATGGGTGTCAAGGTGGCCGGCGATGACAACTCCGTTTTGGCAGACTTGCAGTGAACCTTTTGGGCCAGTAGCCCAACGATGTATTTTTGGGTTGGGTTGACAGTTTAGAGGGCACATGATTTAAAAAAAAAAACAAAAGGCTTTGACATCAGTTGTAGCCTGAACCGAAGCACAAACTTTTGACGTGTTACCTTGGGTTAAACCAAGACTAAAAGTTTCCACTTTTTTACCTCGTTGGTATATGCCTTAGTTCAAAAACCGAAGCATATCGTCAAAAATAACTGGTTCCGTAACTGTTTGGTGCACTAGTGAAAGTCAAAAGTTCTTTTTTTTATCTCATATAGACATGTTTTGGTTGAAAAATCGAAGTATGAATCTGTTGCTAAAATATTTCGCTGCATTGGTGTTAATTTAGATGTGCTTACGAGTTTAGTAACAAATAATCGAGATATCCATGATTTCGTTGTTTTATCATTTTTCGTAAGTGTAAGTAAATGTAATCATACATTACTCCCAAAATGTTAAGACAACTTGTTTTTTATTGGTTATGATGTTCAATTGTTCAACTATTATACATTTGCTCAACAATTAAAAAAAAACACATCAACGTAAGACAGTACAGTTAACTACAATTAACTGAACCGAAAATTTATTAAGTTCAGTTTTTAAAAACTGAACCATAAAACAGTATATTTAAGTTATAGTAAAAATGGTTAAGCTCTTTTTAGTATAATATAGTACAATTAACTATAGTACAGTACAATTTAGTATTTTTTGTCCAGTCCTAGATATAAGGTCTACTGAATTCTAAAGGCAACCATGTGATTATGGTAGTGGTGGATAAGCTACACAAAACTGCTCATTTTATGGCCCTGACTCATCCTTATACAACAAAGGATGTCGCACAATCCTTCCCAAACCACTTGTTCAAGTTACATGGATTTCTTGAAACTATAGCTAGTGACAGGGATTCAATATTTGTTAGCCAATTTTGGTAGGAATTTATGGCAGGACAAGGAGTGTAGGTCCAACTTTCCATAAGTTATCACCCCAAACACAAACAGAAGTTGTGAATAGTGTTTAAAAATATATCTCAAATGTGTGTGCACTAATTCACCCCACATATGGATGAAGTGGCTTCCCCACACAACTACTAAGGCTACATCTTATGAAATTGATTACGGTCAAGTTCCCCTATTGACCTATCTTAATTATATACTCCGTGAATCCTGATAGCGCTGGTGCAAATGAACGAATGATAATGCGTGACAAAGAATAGAGAGAGAGAGAAAGAGCAAAAGAGCGTAATACAGAAATGGAGAAAAACTAGTTATTTTTCATTAATAAGCAATTGATATATGCATACAGAGAAAGGGCTATAGAACTGTCATTTATCAGTTAAAACGGTTATCAAGTTTAGGTTTACATATTAACACTCCCCTTTAAAGATAAACTACTCAAAGATCTAACTCCAAGTGATTCCCTAAGCCTTTCAAATCTATTTTGACGCAACGCCTTAGTGAAGATGTATGTTATTTGCTCGTCTGTGGTGTAGTATATCAGTTCTAACTTTCCTTCACTGACTCGCTCTCTAAGGTAATGAAACTTGGTTCCAATGTGCTTGCTTCTGCCGTGGGAGATTGGATTCTTGGATAGGCTGATTGTTGATTTATTGTCCATCATTAAGCGTGTTGGTATGCGGTGCTCAATCCTCAATTCTCATAGAATGGCTTCCAACCATGCACACTGACAAGCCGTTTCAACGGAAGATATATATTTTGCTTCGCAAGACGAAAGTGCGACGACATTCTACTTCTTCAAACACCACGATATGGGCGCTCCCATAAATTTAAACAGGTACCCAAAGGTGCTCTTTCTATCCACTTGATAGCCGCTTTAGTCTGCATCACACCATGCTTCCAAAACATCGTTTGTGTTGTCAATTGTCCTGGGGAAATAGAGGCCATAGTCTGTTGTTCCTTTCAAATAGCGAAGAATATGCTTTGCTACTGCCAGATGAGACTGTCTGGGATCGTGCATGAACCTGCTGATGAGCTCGACTCCAAAGCTGATGTCCGGTCTGCTGTTGCAACTGTAGCGGAGAGTTCCTACGATCTGTTTGAACAGGGTTGCATCCACCTTGGTTTCTTCTTGTTGATATGAAAGCTTCAAATTTGCCATGACAGGAATGGATGTGTTGTTGCAATTCTTCAAGTTAAACCTTTCCAAAGTCTCTAAAATATACTTTCTCTGATGCATGTGTATTCCATCTTCTGTCTGCACAAACTCCAATCCAAGGAAGTAACCCAAGTTGCCAAGGTTAGTCATTTTAAGTTCATTCTTCATCTTCATCTTAAATTCTTCAATCTCCTTTGTTAAACTTCTTGTGACCAATAGGTCGTCGACGTACAAGCACACCACTAGAGTACGTAGTTGCTCAACAAATTTCACGTAAGTTCCATTTCAACAATACATTTTGTAAAATCGTACCTGATAACCATTGCATCAATATGTTTGTTCCAGGCTCTTGGTGCCTAGGGAAGGCCATATAAAGCCTTGTTCAGTTTGTACACTTTCAACTCTTGCCCCTTCTTAACGAAACCAGGTGGTTGATTCACGAAGACCTCTTCTTCAAGCGGGCAATTAAGGAATGAGAATTTAACATCCATCTGGTAAATGCTCCAGCCTTTGAAGTTGGCTATGGCAACGACGAGCCTTACAGTCTCTAGCCTTGCAACAGGGGCATGAACATCTGTGAAATCTATCCCGGGTTTCTGCAAGAAACCTTTCGCGACCAAACTAGCTTTAAGCTTTGCAACACTTCCATCTGGTTTATACTTAGTTTTAAAAACCCATTGTACTTCTGTAGCTCTTCTATGGTGGCAATTCCACCAGCTTCCACGTCCTGTTCCTTTCAATTGCAGATAATTCCTCTAACATAGCTTCCTTCCACTCTTTAATCTTGATTGCTTGTTCCCATGAAATTGTTTTAGCACCAGCCAGAAGAGCATAGTAAACAACATCACATGAATCTGTAATATCATTGTCGCTAAACAGTTGATGACCTACAAGTCTTGTGGATGGAAACTGCGTTCTCACTAAACTTCTAGTATCAACATCTTCATTAACGCTAATTTGCTCGACTTCCTCTGTATTTTTCTCCCCCAGCCAGGTAGTCACAACAACACTAGGTTGTCCAGTTGGATAAGTCTCTGCATCATCCCATCTAAAAAAAGTTGACTCATCTATTAACACCTCTCTGTTGATCATTTGTCTCTTCTTTGGATCATATAACCGATATGCACCTGTTGGATGATATCCTATAAAGATGAGAGTTTTGCTTCTGTCATCAAGCTTCTTTCTTCTTTCAACTAGGATGTGTTTGTAGCAGATTGAACCAAAAATTCTCAGATGACGCACATCTGGTTTCTACCCTGACCAGGCCTCTTCGAGTATGCATGTTGACAGTGCTTTGGTAGGGCTTCTATTCAATAAGTAGGTGGTCATCGAGACTGCTTCTCTCCATAGGTAAAGCGGTAGGTTTCTCCCTTTGATCATATATCTGGTCATATCCAATAACATTCAATTTCTTCTTTCCGCTAATCCATTGTGTTGGGGTGTGTATGGTGCTGTAACTTCATGCAGAATCCCTTTGTCGGTACAAAACTTATTCATCTCACCTAAGTTGAATTTGCCTCCTCCATCAGTCCTGAGAACTTTGATCTGTTGACCAGATTACCTCTCGGCCATGGAACAAAATTTGACAAAATAAGCTTTTCCCTTTTCTTTTAACAAGTATACCCAGAGTTTTCTAGATAGCTCATCTACGAAAAGTAAGAAATACTTTTTACCTCCTAGGGATGGCACGTCGAAAGGTCCACACATGTCTGCATATACCACACCCAACAACTGTCTCGCTCTTTTGGGTGCACGTTTTTTAAATGCTTTTCTGGTTTTCTTTCCAGTGGCGCAACTTTCACAGACCTTGTTTGGCTCAACAATTGTAGGAATGCCACTCACAAGATTCTTATCTTTCAATTGCATTAGACTCCTAAAATTTAGATGCCCGTAGCGATAATGCCACAGCCATTCTCCTTCAACACTCGTTGCAGTCATGCATTGTATCTCAATTGCATTCATATTTAATCTAAACGTTTGATTTCTTGCAATGGGAGCTTTGAGTATCATCCGCTATTTCTCGTCGAAAAATTCAATATGTCATTGTTGCATCTTCATGGTATATCCTTTCTCTAGAAGTTGGCCTAGACTAAGAAGATTGCTCTTTATCGTAGGTACATAAAGAACATTGTGCATGTACACTGATCTTCCATCTTTGCGTGTGACCAAGACTTTGCCCGCACCTTCAGCTTTAATGGTGCTATTATCTGCAAAGAGTATTGTACCTTTGACGCTTGTGTCTAAATCAAGCAACCAATTTCGATTGCCAGTCATGTGGTTAGAATAACTTGTATCCAAGTACCACGACATTTCTTCCTCTACATGGCTCATTTTCCCAATGAGTGACACGTATTCTATATGTTCAATCTTCTTTGCACACTTGTCTGTTATCTTGCACGTCTTCTGAATGTGTTTTCCTTGTGCAATTCTCCAATCATCATCATTTTTGCCATGCGCTGTAACGGTCATTAGTAAAACATGATCTGAATTTGATTCCAATTCATCTTTCACAAGATTTGCCTCGTCGCTTTTTTCTTTCTTTGTGCTTTCATTGTGCCAACACTCAGAAGGGTAATGGCCATACTTGTTACACGTGAAGCATTTCATATTTCTCTTGTCAACGTTCTTTCTGCCTCCTCTTCCTCTGGGCTTTCCTCTTCCTTTATAGTTTCCTTCTCTTTGTTCATTATAGTTATCATCATTGGTCTATTCAACGATATTAGTGAATTTGCCACCATTTCTACCACCACGACCTCCACGCGATTTTTCTCTACCTCTGTCAGTTCCGTGATTCTTGTATGTTTGACCGCTTCTAGCTTGTAATGCTTGATTTGTGCTTTGTAACACATTTTTCTCCGCTGTTCTTCTCTCTATTAAACGTTGTTCATGAGCTTCAAGTGAATTTTGAAGCTCTTCAACCCTCATCTTTTCCAAATCTTTGCTTTCTTCAATTGCCATGGCAATATGATCGTATTGGGGCGTTAATGTTCTCAGAATCTTTTCGACAATCTTTCTATCTTTTACCACTTTATCACACACCCGCATTGCATTGACAACCACCTGAATTCTGCCAACATATTCCTCAATGGTTTTTTGCTCCCCCATGCTCAAGAGCTCATATTGTCTCTGTAGTGACTGCCAACATATTCCATAACCATCTTGTAGTATATCCCAAGCTTCCTTGGTTGTTGCTACCCTAGAAACCTTTTGAAATATCGTCGAAGAAACGCACTAGTGTAGGAGCATACGTGCCTTGCAATCCGGTTTCTTGTTCTCTTTGTAGGCTTTCTTTGATTCTTCTGTGTCTCCTTTTGTAGGTTCTTTAAACCCTTTCATTACGATTTCATCAACCTCTTGAAAGCCTAATATAACATCCATCTTCACGCACCAGTCATCAAAATTCTTCCCGTTGAACACAGGAAGGCAGTTCTAGATCAATCTCGCCAATGTGAATCCTCCTTCGCTAATTGAGTTCTTCACTTGTTTGGCGCTTCACGAACCTGTTGCTCTGGATACCACTGATAGCGCTGGTGCAAATGAACGTATGATAATTCATGATAGAGAATAGAGAGAAAGAGAGAGAGAGAGAGAGCAAAAGAACATAATACAAAAATGGAGAAAAACTAGTTGTTTTTCCTTAACAAGCAACTGATATATGTATACACAGATAGGGCTATAGAAAAATAGTTATCAAGTTTAGGTTTACATCTTAACAAATCCAGTGTAGAATTGGTGGACAAAAGCCTAATAAAAGGAAGGGATGAGATGCTAAAAGTAATTAAATTTCATTTGAAGAGAGTACAAGAAAGGATGGATGAAGCAAGTAGCTCATAGAAGTAGATCATATAGAAGTTATGAAATTGGGGACATGGTTTAGGTAAAATTACAAGCTTATAAACAAATTTCAGTAAGCTTCACACCTAATGCTAGATTAAGTCCCAAATATCTTGGGCCCTATAATATTTTGTACAGGGTGGAGGAGGTAGCCTACAGGCTATAAATTCTAGTGATGATTCTATTAGAAAAATGCTTGAGAAGTAAAGCATGTCCACCTTTTAATTATGTTTATATTTTATTTTATTTTTTAGTTGTCATTATTTCTCTAGTTTTAAGGAATCAGTTAGGTTTATTTAATGGTTTATTTCTAGGAACACATTATTAGTGGGTGATTATATTTTTTAAAGTTTTATACCAATAACAATCATGTTATCCTAATGATAACAAAAATTATATAATTTACAAATACAGAAAATATTTTATGAATTCGATATAACAAATTTTTCTAATAAAAATGTAATTTAGTATACTAAAATGCATTAGTTAACCATTATTTTCAAACTTTAGATTCTTTTATTTACTCAAACGACTCGTAATTTTAAAAAAAAAAAAAATTCTTACATTCGACTACTCTTTTCTAACTTGAAATCTCGCTTTCTAAGTTTTTACTCTCTTTTTTTTTGCATATTTTACTGTGCAACATTTTTTAATGTGTTAAATGACTTCACGAAAGATTATTTTTAAATGGCAGTTTTGTCGTTGACAATCAGTGTACAAGAATCTCATACTTACGAAGAATCAAAAGAAGGAATATTTCAGAAACGGCTGTCCTAAAACAGTTTGTGACTAATCTACAAGCAATTTTACAAAGTTTTATTTGAAAAATACTACGTGAAGGTAAATAAATTGTGTATGCATTTAGAAAACAAGATAGAAACGTTGAAAAATGTACCGAAAACAAAAGCATGCTTAGAAAGTTGTAAAGTAAGCAATAATCAGACAAAGTATTAATGATTAAACTATATTTCATGAATTCAAAAGTGCATATCATACTATAGATTAAGAACACCTTTGACCCTAAATAACTCTATACTTAAAAAGTTGCCATATACGTTATCTTGGAAACAAAATCTAAAATGTATTAGATTTTTCATTATTAGATATCTATAATATATAACTAACCCCTCTTAAATCCATTTCACATAAATCTTGAATTCAATATAGCACACCATGACTAGTTCATTACTCCTCCAGTTCATATAAACATTCTAATTAAAGGCATACTATAAGACCAGTTTATTAGAAAACTATACATATAAACTACTACATAACTCTAAAAAGTGATTCTAGTTCTATAGTGATATTCACCCTGTAAATACAATACAGAGAGTAGGTAGAGTGTGACTTAGCTTTATAGATAAAATACTTTACAACAAAACCATGCTTTAAACATCTAAATGTTATTTAGAACCTTTGATGCAATTCCCATATGAATAACCTAACCATAGCATCGGATTGGATCGTTGCATCCCTTTGAAGCAGATTGCTTGGAGCCAAATCTGCCTCCTTTCTCGAGGTACTGTTGATGGTATTCTTCTGCCCTGTAGAACTTCTTGGCAGGAAGAATCTCAGTAACAATCTTCCTGTTCAGCTTCTTCTGTTGCTGTTCCAAGGACACTGTGGCTGCCTTCTCTTGTTCAGGTGTGTAAAAGTATATTCCAGACCTGTATTGTGTTCCCACATCATTACCCTGCCACATAGGAAGAACAAACTGTTACTTAGTACTTCAGCCACATGATGCAGCTGCAGCAGCACTACAGATCACAAGTTGTCAACACATATTCAAAGTTCATAAGTGCATGCATTTGAATGATGAAGAGAATGAGAAAAATTGCAGTGCTGAAAAGAAAAAAACGGTTTGATCAGAAGCATATAAAAATAAGTATTTGCAATGAACTCCCAAAACGTAACTGAGTGAGAACTATAGTAATAACTTGTGAACTGTGAAGTCACATATACATATGTATGGTGTAATGGTAAGTAAAAGTGGAATGAGTGATGAAGGAAACAAACGGCAGGGTAAAAAATCCCACAGTTGGCATGGCAAAGAGCTTAATAATTAGTAATGAAAAAAACAAACATCAAGAGATTCCCCCATCAATTTGATATAACCCAATACATAAGATAACATATTGGAAACAGAAATCACAAAACAAGACAACACAGGATGTTCAAACATAAGTTCATGCATTATGCAACAGAAACTATTAGCATCACCCTAGACCATGTATCACGATGCAAAAATAAAGTATAGCAAAACGATGAACTATTTTAAGTAAAGAGTTGGTGAATAATTCTAAAGAAACTTTACATAAATAATCCACAATCCCAAACTTGTAATTCAGATAAGGAAAGTGTAGACATCAAACTTGAAGCCAAGGTTATCAGTCGAGTGTTTACATAGATCACTATATAACAAACTTGTAGATAGTAAACAGTCAGAACATGGTACTTATAACAAACCAGACCAATACATTCAATTAAGCATGACTAAGTTTGTAACAACTAAAAAATAAAAATTTACCTGCCGATTCAGTGCAGTAGGATCATGTCTAGCCCAGAACAAACCAAGCAAACTCTCATAGCTACATTGATTGGGATCATATTGGACCCTGACAACCTCTGAGTGGTGTGTGGTCCCTGTACACACATCCTCATAACTTGGATTATGCAGCAGCCCTTGGCTATAACCAACTTCTGTCTTGGTCACCCCCACTGCTCTCTGGAAGGCCAACTCAACACCCCAAAAGCAGCCAGCACCAAACTGGGCAAACTGTTGACCTGGCTCGGGTATGTCATCATCCGGTCCTTGAGCAGCTGCTGAAATGTTTTCTGCTGCCCTTGGGCTACCCAACCCAACGAGTCTACTCAACAGGTTCATGGAGGACTTGTTACCAGCAATATTTGGATGAGTTCTGCAGAAGCAGCAACAACACTTGACAGAAAAACCTGAGAGTGATGGAAGGAGTTTCGTTTTGAAAAGGCTGGAGAGAGTAGAAGAAAGTAACACAGAAGGGAACTGATTGAGCAAGTATGATGCTTCTTATGGCTGCAAGGAGTTTGAATACAATAAGCACCTTTCTCTACAAGATTGACAAACTTAAACAAATAACCAAAAGCCTAAAAACAAGAACATAGTTTTACTCCAGTGTACTGATTGATAACTTCACAATACATGACCATACATAATAGCGATGTCAAGCCCCTTACAATATAAGAAATTTCCTCTCAACATAGAAGAACACACAAGAAATAACTATTGAAAGAGATAAAACAGGCATAAGATGTTGGACTGTCTGTCTAACTACACAACACTGCAATAATAATTACAATTAAATATGCGAGACTTTGTTCTATAAACATAATATGATATGCCTACATAATAAATCCTTACATTAATTACTAAAAGCAGATTTTTTTCATATTTCCAACAATAACAATGAAAATTCTGCAGAGAACAGAACAACCAATCCCTTTCTTTTCTCAATCATTTCCTCTCCTCCACCCAACCCCCTCCCCCGCCTCCCCCAATTTCCCTTTCTCCCCAAATTTCCTTCCCCACTGACAGCTGTCCCTGTTGCTATCATTTCCCCCATCTTTTTCCATCTAACTCCTCCCTTGGCAAGTTCTCTGTGAGTTATTTGCCTATTTTCTACCATTTTGATTCTCACTCCACACGTGCTGTCCATCATCACCTTTTTATCGCACTCCCTTAGTCAACTCTAGTATACACATTACCATGGACCTATCAGAAATCTATTAAAAAGCTTTTACTGCAAATGAAAAGAGAAACCTAAATTACTGCAATGTTGGTGAAGAAATGTTTTTGCATTGCAGTGAACCAAATTTAAAATCTAAAAACACTCAATTCTCTGACAAAACACTAAACTGGTTAATCACTTGTCCACTAATGATTGCATAATACAATAAAACCATAAACAATCCTCCAACCAGCCATTTAAAATTCATAAGCCAGTCAAACAAAAATGGAGACTCTAAGCAGCAAAATTACATATAGCAATTACTAATTGTTGCAAAATCAGTCTAAATTTTGAGTGCACTAGAAAATTTTAAATTAATAAACTATGCTTTCATATACATACATGTCTGAATTAGTATATACATGCATATTTGTATGAAATGCTCCACAGTACAAATACAAGTTTATACCACCCATGAAATGAAATGTGGTTTTGTGTAGCCATGTTTCGTCTCTCCAAATGTTAAGTAAAAAGTATGGTGCTGAATCCTGATTGGTTAGCTTCACTTTTCTTCAAAATTACTATGCGAAAAGTATGTAATGTATAGTATTTCTCATATATGCATGCATTAGTGGTCACAGGATACGCTCAGACAGACAAGACAAACCTTTCAAATATGACATAAGGTCATCTATAATCTATTTGTAGTTTAGTTACAAGGACTCAGCCAGTTAACAAAAAGAATTCATGCTATAAATACATTATAAACTGAATGAAGACTAAGCCGAAGAATTACATGCAGCTACTACTAATTGCTGGAAAATCAATCTAAACCTTGAGGATCCTTTTTAAATAAATGAATGCATTATACTGTTCTATATACAAGCAAGAATAAATTAGTATGTATATGCATGTGTCTTGGTAGTCACACAAGATAATCAAACACACACGAAGAAGAACCTTTTGTATATGACCACAAAGGTCATCCATTCATGGTTTAATAATAGGCACTCAGTAAGATTTATACCATAAAATTCTTATTTTGTTTCTCTCTCAGAGGTAGTCAGTGATCCAATCGGTTTACACTTACCAAATATTTTTCTTAATCTAACGAACAAACTAACTTAATAGTTAAGTTCAAGGACTAAATTAGCTCTTTTTTTTTTCCCATTCCAATGACCAAACCAACCACTTATGCCAATTTCATGAACTAAAAATTTGACAATTTACTCAAACTTTTATCATCCCATATAGATGGTTTTCAGTTTTCTAACTTAAAAAATACCCACAAGCTGATATAAACTGAATGGGAATTGCAAAAGAAACGCTATATAATAATAGAAAAAAAATAAAAAAACCTAGGAACGTTAACAGATGGGATAGGCTGAAAATTCTAGAGGGAAAAATTAGGCAAAGCAAAAATAAAAGCCAATCCCAACACCAACCCTTCAATTAATTATTCCAATCACTCTCCACGAAAAGAAAGACATGAAATCAATTACAAAAGCCATAATCCCTGTTCATGGTATTTTTCTCCGATCGAATGCAAAAGGGAAAGAAGGGAAATTGAAATGGAAAAAGAAAAAGAGTAATTGAATAGAGAAAAGAAGAGGAATCACACATACCCAGAGTGAAAGAGAGAGATTGAATTGCGTTGAGGAATGAGAAAGGATGAGAAGTAGAAGAAGCGAAGGAAGAAGAAAAAAATTGGGGATTGGGTAAGAGTGACAGCAAACCAAAGGAGATTTCCACGTTGTTGTGGTTTGGTGAAAGGGACCAACGAGGTTGTTTCGTTAATATCCCCAACTCAAAATCTACGTTCTCTACTGCCATTTTCATTTTCTCAAATAAATTCAAAATTGATAAAAATATTTTGAAAAGGTTTAAGCACACGTGCGACCGCTCGCGTAGGCCTTGTGCTGACAACCTTTTCCCTTTTCTCAAATAAATTCAAAATTGATAAAAATATTTTGAAAAGGTTTAAGCACACGTGCGACCGCTCGCGTAGGCCTTGTGCTGACAACCTTTTCCCTTTTCTCAAATAAATTCAAATAAAAAAAATCTCCTCTGGATTTTACTTTCTGTAGCTCACAATTTCTTCCACACCACCCAAATTTTCAAAATAATTATTTTATTCTATATATAAGTAACTTTCTAATTACATGTTTTAAAAAAATTTAGAATAAATTTTCTAAAATATAATTTCAGAATAAAATATTTGAAACAGAATTTCTAGAAAGCATCAAATACAATTTGAAATAGACTTTTCACAATAAAATCTCCAAAAATAACTATAAAATACATATAATATCTTTCAGTAGTTTTTTCAAAACATTCCTACATAAAATATGATCTAAAAAAGGCTTTTCGAAATGGATTTATTTTTTCCACATTTTCTCTCTTCTTCTTCATTTGCTGTGTACAGTAACGAAGCATGTTAAAGTCTTTCTCTTTTCCAATTATTATGAGATGCAATAAACAATAACCATTTTCACTGACCCGCCTTTTTTTTTCTTCTTGATTTTATTTCTTAAAAACTACGGCCCGTTCGGCTACAGCAGTCCAAAACAAAGTGGAACGGGCTGCTCCACCGTCATTCGGCCCACTAAGATTTAGGCTTGTTATCATCAGTTTTCTTCAA
Organism: Vigna radiata var. radiata; assembly: GCF_000741045.1. Classification (NCBI taxonomy): domain Eukaryota; kingdom Viridiplantae; phylum Streptophyta; class Magnoliopsida; order Fabales; family Fabaceae; genus Vigna; species Vigna radiata. Next base: position 252,410 of record NW_014542186.1, read on the forward strand.
ATTCATTATTTTAATATATATATATGTAAATATTTTTAAAATTTGTAATTGATTAATTAATACTTTTATAACTTAAATAATTATTTTATTTACTTATTAGATTATTACATTATAATTAATAATTAAAACATAAATTGTGAGCATTTATAACTTAAGTTGTAATATTATTATATATTTTTAATTTTAAATAATATAATATAAAAATTTTATTTTTAAATTTTTTTTAATTTAATTTTTAGTAAAAAATATTGAACTGAAAGACCAAATAAAATTATCAAAACAAATTAATAAATGGAAAACATCAACTCAATTGCTTTTATTTTATTTTTATTTTCATTTTTCTTATTTTTGTTTTTTTTATATTATTAATTACTTTATTTACTTAACCACTATTAACCAAAAATACATTCTCAATTAAATATTATTATGTTTAATAATATCTATTTTCTCATCTTTTATATCAACTATAAAACTGATTGATAAAACTAAGTTCTTGATTAATTCTTCTTCAAGTTTTCTTATAAAATAAATTGACTTTCTTAATACTAAATAATAACATAACATATAAATTGTATATGTTATGTCATTTAAGATTATCTTTTATGTTATTTTTTTATAATAGGTTTCCCCTTCATGTATTATATTTATATTTATTTAGCATTTTGGTAGAAAATCCACTTTATATTTTCTATGCATGAATGATATAAGTGTTTTAAAATATCTGTGACTGAGATATCAAAGTTCTTGAGTTTAAAAAAGTATATATTCATGGGTTTTGGTGTATAACATAAAACATGATTTTATTACATATAAAATTAATTTTTTATTTTTAATTCTTATTTTTTTGTTAATTATCATTGAAATTCCTTTATCTTGACCACTGTACCAACAATAGATGGTCATATACGTAACTAGGTGACCATAGATAGTTTAAAAGTTATTGGAAAGATGATCTTATAACAAACGTTGTGACATTACTATTATATCATTCATTTGGGCGTGTGATTTTAATTATGTAATGTTTTGAGACAATGATTATGTTACCATTAATATCTATCTAGGTTTAAACCTTGCATGGTGATCGTATTTGTATAAAAGTTCTCATATTTTTAAATGTTTTAATTTGTAAAATTGAGCCAATTGTCCTAACTGTTAAATTGTCACAATCTGCGTTAATTGGTGCTAACGTGCTGTATAATTAATACATTGATGTCAAAATATTTTATTACGTGGATTTTTTTTTAATTTAAGAAATTATGACATGACAACCCTTGGTCGTTCTCTTCTTCTCCATCGTTTTGATCTTCTATCTCGTGTGAGGAAAGTGGTCACAATGGCATGACTAAGCAGCATTTGTGGTAGCTCGCGGCAGCGTGTTGAGCGTTCTTCTTCTTTCCCCTCTTTTTTTGCACTGTTTTGCGTTGCAATGAAGAATTTCTTCCTTCTTCTCTTTCTAGTCTGTTCAAAAGTTGCAGAGAAGAGGTAGCTGAAAAATAAGAAAGAGATTATATTATGGGTACTGTGTGATTGAAAAAAGGATAAATTGGATTTCTTAAAATATTCTGGAAGGAAAAAAATTTAGGAGAAATAATATACAAATAGTTTAAAATAAAATCAATACTACAATATATGTGTATCTGTTTATAAGAATTTGAAAACGAAATCAGAAAAATGTTTAACAAAATATTTTTCATCAGAAAAAATAGTTTTGAATAAAGTAATTTTTAATCAAATTTATCAAACTAATTTTAGTTTAAAAGAAAATTTGAAGTTAAAATATTAAAACTGAAAAATAAATTTTATTTTTATGTAAAACTATAGTTTTAACGTTAATTAAAAAGTACATTGTAAATTAAAATAAAGTTGTCCAAATGCATGTAATGTAAGATAAAAAAAAGCTTATATAAAGTATAGAATGAACTGTTTGAAATTTTAAAATAAGATAAAAATGCGTATAATTTAAATTTAAGTGAATTTGAAGTTTTTGAAATATTGTAATAAATAATATATATCTATAAGTAAATTTTAAAAGTTAGGATTGTTTTTTTTTTTTTAAGAAAATCAGCTTACTAAAAAAAAGCTAAAATTCAAATATTTGATTTATTTTAGAAATTATAGTATCTAGAGTTATCATCTTAACATTTTTTATTATCTTAACCATTATTTATTATCTAAATATTTAAAATGTATTTTATTATTTTTATTGATCATCTAGATATTTTAATACATATTTTTAAAATGTGATTTTATTTTAAGATCTTTTAAAATATTTTTAGTTTTATATTCAAATGGTTATAGATTCTTATAAATGGAAGAAAAGTTAGTCATAATTAAAAAAAATATTTGGAAAGAGAGATCATTCATTGAGGAAGAGAGAAAAATATAATGTCTAATATCATGGTTAATGAAGACGACATGCATGAGTTAAACTCATAGTAGTGGATGAAGATGATAGAAAACACACTAAATGAAGAAGAAGATTCATTAAGTATAGGTGATATTTTAGGAGAAGTTTATCATGAATTATCCAAACATTCACTATCTCAGATATTTTATATTCATCATTTCTCCCTACTTTGGATTTTAGGTTTCAATCATATTTTTTTATTACACATGTTTTTTATTCCACTTTATTGCTATCATCTTCTAATTTTATTTCAATAATTTTAACTTTTTACTTGCCTTGATATGTTGAATTATGTAAATCACTTGCATAACTCAAATCAAACCACTTTTCTTTCCTTTTATTTAGATTGTCTAACATTTATTATGACATAATCATCCTATTTAAATTCTCGCACAACACATGATAAACGACTTGAATTATACTTTGTATAATGAATTTAATGTACTTGGAGTATACAGAGTTACATACATAGCTCTAACACTTGATGTATTTTGTTTAATGTATACTTTCTTATCATTTTCAATATGTGATTATAGATAACTAATTTAGAAGTAACCGTAGTAAGTAATTAAAATTTTAGTAGTTAATACCATATATCAATTTAAACTTTAATTTACAAATTAATTATACTTTTTTATTAATAATAAAGGTTTTTTTATATACATAATAGGATGTACATATTATAATATTTTTCCATTCTATAATATTTAAAATATTTTTAGGTTATTAATTTTGAATGCAATTCCTTAATTATAAAATCATATTAATTTAATAGTTTTCTAATATTATAAATTATTGTACTGTTTATTACGTATTTTTATATTTATGATTTGAGGACTTTAATGATCTTAATTTTTTGAATGAAGGCTATTGCAAATATGAATCCATCATTAGATCTTTCATCAGATCCAATAACATTAGTTACAAATAATATTTAAAGTTCTGGTGCAGACCTTTTTGTTGGTGTTCATGCTCCAACTCCTTCCAGTGTTGTTCCTCCACTAATAATAATCAGCTTCCTTCCCCTCATAACATTACTTTATTCAATCACGTTGGGTCTGATTGGGTTCAAATGTCCAACAACTCAAATCACGTATGTAGTGGGGGTGGTTCGGGTAGACCGGTTGTAGTGGAGGTGGTTCGGGTAGACCGACCGGTTGGGATCAAAGAAGGGGATATAAGTTTTGATCGGACAGTAGATATAAATATAGAAAGACATTTATGAGTATTGATTGGAAAGTAACGGAAGAAGGGACAGTTTGAGGCAATTAAGGGGCGGTTATGAATGCATCTATAAATAAGGAGTCAAGGGCCAGGTAAAGTATGTTTTTTCTGATTTTGATCATTAGTCTTGGCTAAACTTCTGTCTGACTTGGGCGTCAGAGTGTTTTCTCTGCAGGACCCCCCTGGTCAACAGTCAGGATTGCAAACCGGCGAGACAAGTTGGACGAGCGGGAGCACGCAAAAGGGTTTGGCCGGACGATTTCGTGTCCCAAATACTGAAACATTTGGCGCCCACCGTGGGGCCCGAAACTGTGATTTACCCAGAAACGAACACAATGGCTGAGCAATTACAGTTACAGGTTCTACAAGAGATGCAGAGGCAGATGCAAGAGATGAGGGCGGAGATAGCCGCTTTGCGAGCGGAGCGAGAAAACGTGGCGGGGGGACCCTCGGTACAATCAGTGAATGTGCAAACAATCCATTCTGGGGATGAGGAGGCGAGTCGACGGCCGTCGGTGGAGGAAGTGGTGGGAGCCGATGGAGGGGGAATTGTAGGAAGGGGTCGAGGAAGAGGGATTGGTCGAGGAGATGGGCCAAATGGAAGAGGGATCGGTAGAGGAGAGGGACTGAATGGAAGAGGTATCGGAAGAGGGGAGGGACTGAACGGGAGAGGGAGAGGGAGAGACGGTCGGGGAAGGGGGAGAGGAAGAGGGGAAGAAAATGTAGGATGTGACCAGGAAAATCTGGAGGGGCAGAGGGAGTTTGTGGGGCAGAATCAGCCATTCGAAGAAGATCCGGAGGGTGAAGACCAGTTCGTTCAGGCGGAAGGATTGCATCCATTCACCAATAATGTTCTGGGGGTGGTAATGCCGGAGAATAAAGTTTTCCCATGGGTTGAGAAGTATGGGGGTACGTCGGATCCGGTGAAACACCTACGGTCGTTTGTGGATGCTATGGCAGTCTATTCATCTGATGAGCTAGTTTGGTGTAGGGTGTTCTCTTTATCCTTAAAGGATGAAGCTTTGGACTGGTTTCATTCATTGCCACCGCGGAGTATTGATGGATTTGTTACCTTGAGGCAATTATTTAGCCAACAGTATGCTTCAAACCGTTCGAGAGGATTGACCTATACAGCCCTCGTCAGGATGAAGCAAGGGCGTGAGGAGACGTTGAAAGGGTTCATGGAACGTTTCAACCGAACGGCTCGGCAAGTGAGGAATGTAGACCAGCGGCTGATAGTAAGTGCGCTCACGACGGCGCTAAGACCAGGACCTTTTGTGGATTATCTATACGAAGAGGAACCCCAATCTATGGGTGAGTTGCAGCATAAGTTGGCCGGGTTTATACGGATAGAAGAGGGAAGGTCGTACCGGAGTTACCAGGGGGATGAGGGGGTGGTGAGAGAGAAGTCGGGGCGGGAAAGAAGAGGAGAAAAACGACCGGGAGGGGGGGAGCATAGGATGACGTTAAAACGAGGGGCAGAGATGCAGAGAGTTCAGCAGTATGTACATCACACTCCTTTAAGCGCGCCACGGGTAAGGGTGTTGGAGGAGGCTTTGAGGGCTAATTTGTTATCGGTTGCACGGTCCCCCACGCCTAGAGGAGCTGATGAAAGCAAGCACTGCTGGTATCACCAGAACATGGGACATTCTACCGAAGATTGTGTCACACTTAAAGATAAGCTGGAAAGCTTGGTACAGGCAGGACATTTGAGGGAATTTGTTCAAAGAACGAATCCGCGTCCTAGTGGACGCCAGGGAGGTCAAGGAAATCGACAACCGATCGTGCGGAGAGAGCCGGTGGTTGTCGAACGGCAAGAGGATGATAGGGGTAGTGGGAGGCCTCTGAGAGGGGTTATTAACACTATTTCAGGAGGCTTTGCAGGGGGAGGTCCCTCTTCGGCTGCACGGAAGAGACATCTGAGAAACTTGCACAATGTTAATGGGGTAGGTGTGGCGCGAAGAACTATGCCCAACATAGTGTTTTCGGATGAAGATTTCCATGCACCGGACCCAAATCAGAATGATCCCATGGTGATAACAGCCATTATCACTCGGACCCAAATCAGGATATATACTCATGAAAAGAATAGAAAAAAAAGTTTACAACATTCAAATCAAATCTTTAAAACAAAATTTAAAAGTAAAGAAATCAGTGTTCATCAACTTCCAAGAATAGTCCAAAATTTTTTGTATCTTTGAAATTTTTTTCGAACTCACGAAGGTTCTGTCTTAACCTAGCAAGAACATAAACATGATTGGACAGATCAAATAAAGCATTGTTTACGAGAGAGTGAAATCAAAATATTTTAGAACACATGCAACTCAATAAAATTTAGAACAAAAATTGATTAGATTGTCAAAGAGACCGAAATTTCAACTTAATGAAAGAATTGATTGGTTAAATTTGAAAAGTTCTTGATTTCAAAAAAAGTCTATGGTAAAGAAGAGGATGAGATTTTGGAAAATTCTCAAAAGAAAGAATATGAAGATTTTTTTTTTTTTTTGAGAAAAACTGTTTGGAGAGATGAAAACAATGTTTGTGTTTTGTTTAAAGAGACTAACTATAATTCTTAAAAAAATTACAATTTTATTTATTAATAACACTTTCATATTTTTTGAGATTTTGATATTTTTTTTTGACAAAATTTAAAATTTATTAATTTCATAAAAAATGCAAGAAATAATAATTTTTATACAACTGCTCAGTTCAAATTAAACACTAGTTCGTATAAAAATTTATTAAATAAAAATATTTTACCAAGAAAGGAATAGTTGGATAATTATATACATTAGTAAATCATTTCTATAACTAATTTTTAAACACTTTTTAATTTATTTTATCTTTTATCTTTCACATTTTTCCTTATCAATATTTTAACTAGAATGTAAACCGTATTTGAAATTTGATTTAATAAAAAGAGAATAATTATTTACTATTTTTTAAATATATATATATATATATATATATATATATATATATATAACTAAAAATATTTAAAATTAACTTAAACAAAAAATATCAATAAAAAGATAAAATAAACATTAAAACTAAAATAACACATTTTTATTATTATAAAAAAATGTACACCCATAGGTCATATTGTTGAGATTGTTGACAACACAATATCTATATCACTCTGGTTTTTGATGATGGCAACACATTTTTAATAACACATGTATTGTTATGTGTTACATGTTCCAATCTTCAGTGTTTATTGTTATCTTGATGAACATGTTTGTGTGAAATCTGATATATGAATGCATATTCACTGTTATGATATTTGTGACATATATGTTGTGATTGCATTACATATACTTTGGAAAAGGAAAACCACATGCACTTTTATGAACTTACATTGTGTGGCATAACTGAGGGCTGTAAGTCGAATTAAGCTCGTGACTATGCACAAATTTTCAAATACAGTGCCATGTGAGATTTTACACTGAAAAGAATTTCAATGTGTGCAAATATGTGTAAGTCGACTGTGTGCACCTCGCATTCGACTTCATCAGTTGTTTGATTTGAAATTCTATTATGCCCTTGAATAATAACAACTATATTTTCAAATGTTAGTTAAGCATTGAATGAGGGTCAACTGCATTGAATGAGAATTTATTTTATTTGCCTTGACAACTACTAATTTGACTTATCTGTTATAACTGTCAGGGACAGTCGCCTTAATTAGTAGCTAAATCGACTTCAGGAGCGTCTGGTTTATAGGAATCTATAAATAGACGAGACCTGAATTGATCACAAGAACTTTTGGAAATCTAACAATTTCATATTCTGTTTCAGATTGTTTCTGTGTGATTTAGAGCTCCAAGAACTCATCAAGAAAGACGGTGGAGATCATTCTTTGAGGAGGTTCTGAAGGAGAATTCTGCTATGCTCACTGCTTCATCATTACTTGCACAATTGAGGTGTGCTTTGACTGATCAAGGATCGTTTTACAATCTGCTGAAGATTGTTGTACCTGTTGTGATTACAAGGGTTAGACTTGTGGAGTCTGATACATTTTGAAGATTGTTCAAAGTGGGAGAAGAGGGGATATCTTGCTACAGATCTTTGTTGTGTGTATTGCTTATATTTTGGTTAGAGGGTTAGAGAGGTGTTTTATATTTTTGACATGGAGGTCTCTATAAAAGCCTTGTTGTAAAAACCTTGACCATTATAGTGCATTTGCTTCCTGGGATTGGAAGGACACTGGATGTAGGCATTGAGGCTGAACCAGTATAAAAACCTGCGTTTGAATTCTTTATCCCTACTCTTTTACATTCAGTCAACTTTATAATTTGCGTAGTCTACTTCGATTTTCCGCTGCACTTTAATTTCAATTACTTGCGATTCAAGAAAGTTTGTAAAGTTTCATACTTTGTGAAAAAGATTGCGAAAAGATTTTGATTTTGAAAACTCACCAATTCACTTCCCTTCTTGGTGTTAAAACGAAGCCTACCTGTTTTCGAACAATTGGTATCAGAGTTGGTTTTCATAAGATATTTGAAAAACTAGTCGACTCTGTTTTTCTTTGAATTGACTATAGACCTGGGAATGATTTTTGTTTCTCATACTAGAAGGACATGTGAATTCAAAATTGAATCATTATCAGCAATCTGCAATGAGAAATCAAGATCTGTTACTAATGGATTTTTTGAATATCTTGAAACAAGAAACTTGCAAGACAAGGCAACGTATGGTGGGAATTATGATTCTGGATCATAGAGAATAAATCTTCTTGCTGGAAAGTTTACAAGGTTTCTAATCGAAAAGAATGGTCAAAGAGCTCACAAGAACATCACAACTGATGATGATGAACTAATCATGATGGCAAAATCTAAATTTGCAGAAACAAATATGAAACAAGAGGTAAAAAGCTCTACTTGGTACTTGGACAGTGGATGCTCAAGGCATATGACAGGAGACCCTACAAATTTTTCAACCATATCTTATAAAGCTACTGGTCATGTTACATATGGAGACAACTACAAAGGGAAGATCATCGACATAGGTAAAATCAAAACTCCTTCATCTTATGAAATTAAAAGTGTTCTTCTTGTTGAAGGGTTAAAACACAATCTACTAAGCATCATCCAACTGTGCGACAAAGGGTTAAAGATCACGTTCGAGCCTAAATATTGTTTGATTAGTGATGGATCAACTGAAGAGTTATTGTTGGTGGGAAAAAGACTCAACAACATTTATATAATCGACTTCAAGGAAACTACATTTGATTTAGTGGTTTGCTTGATGACAAAAGAGGAAGATGCTTGGCTCCGACACAAGAGACTTGCTCATATCAACATGAATCAACTGAATAAATTGGTATCAAAGGATCTCGTGATTGGCCTTCCTAAAATCCGCTATGCTTCAGAAAGATTATGTGATGCATGCTGAAAAGGAAAGCAAACAAAACACTCCTTCAAAAACAAAAGAGAAATGTCAACTAAAAGACCTCTACAGCTACTACACATGGACCTGTTCAGGCCTTCAAGAATAAGAAGCCTTGGTGGAAACTCTTATGGACTTGTTATAGTTGATGACAACTCTCGGTATACATGGACTTACTTCATTGCTGCCAAGAAGGATACTTTTAAAGTATTCAAAAGATTTGCTGTAGTCATTCAAAATGAAATGGATCTCAAGATCAAATCTATCAAAAGTGACCATGGAGGAGAATTTCAGAATAATGACTTTGATGACTATCTAGCTGAAATGGGAATATCACATAACTTCTCTGCACCTAGAACTCCACAACAAAATGGAGTAGTTGAAAGGAAAAATAGAGCTTTTGAAGAACTTACTAGAACAATGTTGAATGAAAAGAACGTGCCTAAGTACTTCTGGGCAGATGCAGTCAGTACAAAATGCTATGTACTGAACAGAGCTGTCATAAGATCAATCTTGAAGCTAACTCCTTATGAACTGCTAAAGGGAAGGAAACCTAGTATCCCTTATTTACGTGTCTTTGAAAACAAATGCTTTGTGCTAAATAATGGAAAAGAAAATCTTGGTAAATTTGACTCCAAAGCAGACAAAGCAACCTTCATAGGATACTCTCTAACCAACAAAGCTTATCGTGTGTACAACAAGAGAACTATGAGTGTTGAGGAATCAATTCACGTTGCATTTGATGAATGTATTGAGGCCACTGACAGATATGATCACTACAGGAAATTAATTGAAGAAGAAAACTTAGCTGGAAAAGAGGAGGAACCTGAAGAAACAACTGACTAAGAGAGTTGTGAAGAGCAAATCAACTCTCCGAGAGCTAAATCGACTAAAGAATGGAAAGTGTAAAAAAATGTCTCCTCTGACAACATAATTGGAGATATTTCAAGAGGAGTGTCTACAAGAAGGCATTTGAATCAATTTTGTATGAATGTAGCTTATGTGCCCAAAATTGAGCCGAAAAGAATAGAAGATGTTCTTAGTGATGAAAACTGGATGATGGCCATGTAGGAAGAACTGAACCAGTTCAAAAGAAATAATGTATGGGAGCTGGTCCCTAGAACAAATGATCTACAAGTTATAGGTACAAAGTGGGTCTTTAGAAACAAAATAGATGACTCAGGTGAAATTATAAAGAACAAGGCTAGACTGGTTACAAAAGGCTACTATCAGGAAGAAGGAATCGACTATGATAAACTTATGCACATGTGGCCAGATTAGAGGCTATAAGAATACTTCTTGCCATTGCATCAACAATGAAATTCAAGCTGTACTAGATGGATGTCAAAAGTGCTTTCTTAAATGGATATATTAAGGAAGAGGTATATGTGGAACAACCACCTGGGTTTGAAGATTTTGAACATCCTGACCATGTTTTCAAACTAAGAAAAGCTCTATATGGATTGAAGCAAGCTCCAAGATCATGGTATGATCGCTTAAGTGAATTTCTCATAAAGAAAGGATTCTCAAGCGGCAAAGTCGACTCAACACTATTTATTAAGAGCTTAAACAAAGATAAACTCTATGTTCAGATTTATGTTGATGATATTATTTTTGGATCAACTAACTCTGTGTTGTGCAAAGAATTTTCTAAGACTATGTAGGAAGAGTTTGAAATGTCCATGATGGGAGAATTGACATACTTTCTTGGTCTTCAAGTGAAACAAACCAGAGATGGAATCTTTATTCACCAATCCAACTACTACACTGACTTGCTGAAGAAATTCAAAATGCTGGATTGCAAGGAGGCTGCAACTCCTATGGCAACCAACTACTACTTGGATCTTGATGAAGTTGGAAAATGTGTTGATCAAAACATAAAAGTAGAAATCATTTCTCAATTCTAAAACCTAATTCATCACGAAAGAACAAAAAGAAACATACATCTTCCTAAACTAATTACAATTCAAAAACATTAACCAAACCTACACATCATAAGCTCAACACTAAACATAATCATCAAGAAAATATCAAAAGTAAAACTTAGAATCTAAAACAGACATAAAGAAAACTAAATTCCAAAATGATAACAGCAAAATTGCAACAAAAACTCAAATCAAAACTTGAAATCAAAGTTCAGAATCTAAAATTTCAATCTATATTCAACTATCAAATGCAATTAAACGAAACATCAATGGAATTAACCCTAGATTCAACTAAAAATCACTAGAAAGCGAATAAAGGCAGAGAACATAAATCGCAATAAAAGAATAAAGCAGAAATGAAAATTTTATTAAAAGAGGAATGAAAATTACAATAGAAAACCTCGTGGAAGCAAAGCCGAGAAGATTACGGGTTGTCACCATCGTGATTGCTCGATCAACAGTCCAAGTTTAAAAGCTTGAAAACCTAGAACTAAGAACATGAAATCAGAAGAAAACAAGAAACCTTAAGCGCGCAGCGTCTGTCACCCACTGCTCTTGTGGAGTCTGTCACCCTTCACACGCTCTCGAACTCTCGCAATCTCAATCTCGTAAGTGGAGTCTGTCACCCTCTACCCTTCACACTTTCTTTTACAAGAAAAACCCCTTTTATAGGGTCAAAGAGGAAAGAAAACCTACGCTTTAACGTTTCGTACATCCTCTTCAATCGGACGATCAACCCTTCTTCTCTTTCACTCCTTCTCTCTAAACCCTTCGATCATCCTCTTCATCTCCATCAGTCAGGGAAACTTCATTTCTCTGGTTCAGCTCGTGATGTCTCTCATTTCCTCTCTTCGTTTCACTTGCACAAACCCTAGCTTGAGGGAGTGCTTCTGCCAAAATGAAGCATGTCTACGAGCTTTACTCCCCAAGGTCAGCTTCAACTTTCCAACCAAAACGCTGCCATTCTACTTAAGCCCAAATAGCACAACAACCTAGTATCAATTCATTGCATCTGCAGCAGACTAGTAGTTTAAACCCAATTGAAACAGCCCAATGCATTGATGCAGCATCCCAATAGATTCAATTCTCGCGGCCCAAATCAGATAGCACTATGCTAGCCCAATCTTTCTTCTACCCCAAAAAATCTTCTGTAGTTGACTATCCAACATAGTTGACCAAGGGCATTTTTACAAAAATAGAAAAGGGTTAATCAGTAAAAAGTGAAAAATAAAGGCTATGTAAGAAAAATTAAAGAAAAAACATTTTAATTTGTAGGTTCTATAAAAGAGCAAATAACTATTTATTTAAAGAACATAAAAAATACTCTTAAAAATACCTTTTTAATGACCTTTTTTACAAAACTAAAGAATTACAAGAAAAGTTAAAAACTATCCCAATTCTAGATAATTGAAGACTAAAATACACTACCATAAACTTCTAAACACAAATAAAAGTGTAAAAATAAAGTGTTATCAGATGTTGGTGATGCTCCACGAGCCCCATCTCTCGCTTAAGCTTCGCGCGCACTCCAACCTCAACAACATCATTGATACCTTCTATCGAGATCTCCATTAGTCGACCTAAGATGTGAGCATTCTATTTTTTTTCCTTCGATCTTTTCTTTTTTGCCAATTTGGATTTGGGTTTTGCGTGTGCTTTTTGTTGACACAAAAATAATATGCTTTTTGTAAGAAAGACACATTTTCTACATTTTCTGTTTAAGCCTACAACTAGAATATTCCATTTACCCCACCACATATTACATTTTGTTGCTTTATTTGTTAGTCTGTTAGGATGGTTATTTAAGCTTTCTAGAATCATCTGCTATATTAGCTTTTGTATATATCGGACATCTCACAATACTTTACTGTTGGGTTGAATAATGAAGATTGAGGTTTATCCATCCTAAATTTTGTTCTTTGTCACGGTATCATCGCAGACACCCACTACTTCTTCCGCCTAGCTTTTTTATCCTTTTTTATAACAATGGCTTTCCTCAGCCAAAACCCTACCCAGACATCGGATCACCTAATGAATCCGGCCAACCCACTATACCTACATCCTGGTGAAAATCCAACATTTGTTGCATTGGAAACCAATGGGAACGAGACATGGTTGTTGCATTGGAAACCAAAAACAAGGAGAGGTTCATTGATGGCACTTTTTCTTGTTCGCCACCCATCGAACCCCTCCACAAGGAATGACGTCGCTCCAATCGAATGGTGATGTCCTGGCTCACCCGTTACATGACTCCTTCGATCAAGCAATCTGTGATGTGGATGGATATGACGACAGAGATTTGGAGGGATCTCAAGGATTGATTTTCTCATGCCGATAAATTTTGGATCTCTAATCTTCAGAATCAGATTCTTGCCTGTCGTCAAGGGGATTTATCTGTTTATGAATACTATACGAAACTCAACATTTGGTTGAAAGAGTTGGAGCTCTATAGGTGTGTTCTGACTTGCACCTGCTCAACACAATGCGCTTGCGGTATTCTTTCTAAATTCATAAAGAACGAGAAAATGATTATGTCATTCGTTTTCTTCGTGGCCTTAATGAGAGTTATGGACAAGTCGGTTCCTAGATCATGATCCTTGATCCCATGCCTTCGATTATCAAAACTTTTTAGGGTGAATATGCTTTTCGTCCCTTAAGTATCACTGATTTTTTATTTTAGTCCTTACTCAAAACTTTGATTGTTTTTAGTCCTCGTATTTTTGATCTGGCAAACGGCGAGGCCACGTCTTCCGTCTTAACTATTTGCCACGTTGCTGGTTTAATATTTGAAATGAGATTAAATGATTGACACGTGTGTTGGTGATTAAAATCAGATTACCAATTAAGGCTCGGAACCTTCGACTTGGAAAAAACTAGTTTCTGGAAGAATTGGCGAAAAAGACGAGTGTGTGGATGAAAATAGCTTTGCCGTTTGTCTTCATGCCCCCAAACTCAAGTTGCTTCCTGTTTCCCGGAAAGGAAAAAGCAAACTTGGTTGAAGTAGAACGAAGAGCACCACCCCGATTAACACTGGTGCCCAGTCAGCCATCTTCCCAGAAAATCAGAAGGGAAAGCGGATCTTTCGGACCAAGGAAAGAAAAATGTAGTTGCCGGTTGAGATAGGATAAAAGGTTGTGCCTTTAGGGTGGTGCTTGGAGAATAATGAAGAGTAATGAAGAAAACCCCAAAAGGGACGCTTGGGAATTTGGAAGCAAGGGTTGCAGGGTTGAGCTTCTATTTTTGCCTTAGTCATGGGTGGCTATGCTTGTCTGTACCCGATACTAGAAAACTGGTATAATAACGTTAACTTTTTGAATACTCTTAGATATCCGGATTCGGATTTTACCGAGTTTGGTATTTTCGACCCACCAATAAATGTGACGAAACCGATCTTGCCCCACTCTTCCTTTTTCGTGTGGTTGGGTTATGACTTGGGTAATCATTCCTTCATCTTTGTGCCCACCCAAACCCTAAATTCTCAATCCTTATATTCACACGCAGAAGAGCAAAACAATACCTATCATCTTATCTTCTCAACAAGACAAACTCCAACCTTCAACTGAGATGACGAAGAAGAACCCAACTTTCTTAAAATGTCATTTATAAGAGATGAAGAAGAACACACGTGCCAATCACTTAATCTCATTCCAAAAATTAAACAAACAACGTGACAGACAGTTAAGACGAAAGCTGACAGAAGACGTGGCCTCACCGTTTGCCAGATCAACAAAAAGTTGACGCCGTCCATTTTTAAGGACTAATATTACATGTTTCAATACTATGAGAACTAAAAGCCATCAAAGTTTTGAGTAGGAACTAAAACCAAAAATCTGTGATACTTAAGGGACTAAAAGCATATTTAACCCAAAATTTTTCTATGGTTCTTCAGCATGAACGTGAATTCATTGGCCTTAATCTCAAACCCTTTATTTCAGATTCTTTGGCTTTCATTGTATTTTCTAATGATCCACCACGTTTTACCTCTTCCAACATAATCACCTCCAGTGCAAGCAAGCATAATTCCAAGAACATCAAATTCTGTGAAAAATGCAAGAAAACCAATCACACTATTGAGACCTGCTATTTCCGCATTGGTTTACTTACTGGTTATAGAAAGAATAAGCCATACAACAAAGTGATGGGTGTCGCAGCCCATACAAATTTGATTGCATATGAGAATGCAGTATAGTGCTAGGAAGTGACTCCTAGGTCGTCTCTCAAGGACCAAACTGTGGTTCAGGAATTAGGTCAAACACGAAGTGTGGGGAGGGAGGTTGTTGAAAAGTTTGTGAATGCGGATGAATAAGATAAAAACACGAATGCAAACAGAAATGCAAACACAGATGTGAAAACGGTTTTAAGGACAGAATGAAAACGGTTGGTCATTAACTTAATCACAATAGTTCCTATCACAGATCAACAAAATAAAGCAGCGACTCAAATCTCTAATCCAACACAGTTAACCAACTAAGCGAAGGCTAATCATGTTTTCATAAAAGCGAACTAAGCAAACGCAATGCAATGTAATTTTATTAATGACCAACCAACTAACCTACGCTAACATAATAGTTAAATTATCACAATCAAACAGAGTAGACAACATGGTGAACAAAAACATTAAATCGAATAGTCCTAAGGTAAAGTGTTTGAACTAATTAAATTGCAGCCAATAAATAAAGAAACACCTAAGGCAACTTGAAAGTAAAATTAAATGCTTAGAATTAATGTGACAAATTAAAAGGCAAGTAAACTTTTGAAGCTCTCCTAATTTATTGGACTTGGCAGCCATGTCTTCACGTAACGCGTGTGCAAACACCTAAGGAGAAAAGAATCTCTGAGCTTCCCGTGACACATTAAGAAATGTGCTGCACCAATCAAATCGAGTCGTAACACTTTTCTTTTCCAATGGAAATTAAATAAAAATGCTATATGGTAGGGGCTACACTACTTCTACCAATTGAAAACAAAATAAAAGCCTTGCATTCACTAACGAAATCAAATCACCGTTTCCAGCCAAATCAAATCACGTTCAGCTGAAATCAAACTGTGTGTGTGCTTGGAAATAACGTATGCTGGCCAAAACAGCCCTTGGCTGTGACACCTCTTGCTAGACTTGACTTTAATAAAATAAATTGCATGAAAACAAAAATGAAAATGGAAAGAATAACTTCAACAATTGCAACTAACGTGAAGCTCTTCATTCATTAGCATGAAAGTGTGCCATTTTCCCATTCATCCAATATCCCATACAGTGAACATGGTTCCAAGAAAAGAGGAAATATTCAAAAGCAAAGCAAAACACGTTCCAGCCCCAGAGAAATATAAAGTGTGCTTTCCATTTTATCCAAAATCAAAAAACATTGCAAAGCTGAAAAATGAAGGTGGCGGCTCCCTTCTTTCGAGACAACACTGTGCCTTACTTAAAATTCCATAAAATGAATTCCCCCTTGTGTCTGTATTATGTGCTGGGCAGTGACACTCTTTGTTCTCAGTTGCCAGTTTGGGCTGTGGTGGTCTCTTTCTTTTCCAGCCCATGTGTTGTAACCGTCCTGCAAATAAAACCTGCTCTTTATCAATAGGCCCCAGGAAAATAAAGATGTAATGTGTTAAAAGTCCTCCTCTGCTGTTGCTGGATGCCTAACCTGGACCGTGCAGAAGCTTGTTGGACCGTGCCTAGGCTGGACGCATAACGTTCTGGACTTCAAAGTTGTTGCTGGACGTGGACGTGAAGTTCGTGTGCTGCTGCGTTGCATCTTTTCTTCCAAAACTGTGGCAGCAGCTTCAGCCCATCACGTGCCTCCAACAAACCCAACGCATCTCTCTTTTTTTTTTTTTTACATTATTGGGTCCGTGTGCTTCTTTCAGCCCAAGTGGACTTGCCCTTTTTTCAGTTGCCAATCCAAAATAAAAGTGTGTCTGTGAAGTGCTGCAGCTTTGTTTGTTGAACGTGAGTGCGGGACCAGGTGGCTGCAACAAAAGTTAATTTGTTTCTTCTGCATGTTCATTCATTGGGTCGTGTCAGCTGAATGCTATAAATGTTGAAGCCCGTTAGCAATGTCCGCTTAAAAGAATTAGCATCACCAATTCTTTGGGAAACTTCCTTGCTGGACGTGACCGGTTGGAGCCTCCAATAGCAACAACGCTCTTCTTTCTCCAAGTGAAGATAAGAAAATGAATCACCAAATTAAGTTCTTCTCCAATTGAAGATCTCGCATAAATAGGATGGATGCAATTGTTGTTGGACGTGCTCATGGGCTCCCTACTGCAGCTCTCCATCACAGGCTGTCCAATAAAAGGCCAACATCTTTTTAATTTAATGGGCTGTAACGTGTTGCAGTGTATTGCTTCTTTACTTGAGTGTGGCACGGCTGGATGGAGAATTGAATGGGTTGTTTCTGCGTGCACCCATGTGCCTCCTGCTTCTTTCTTTTATTTATTTCCTTTCAGCCCAAGCTGCTGTAGGAAGAGATGTATGGGCCTTGGTGAAGGCTGCAGCACGGAGAAATGAATCAGCTCACATGTGCTGCTCTTGAATTAATTTCAACCCTCTTCATTTAATAATTTGGCCCCCTTAAAAGTGGAGCCACCCTTTACGTGCTGGACCTTTAATTTCTGACGGTGTTGGATACATAATTGCTCCAAACTAAGCTGTCATGGGCCGTGCAACTATTCTCCAATGTGTTGCATTTTTTTTCTAATTGCACATAAAAAAAAAATAAGCTTCCACCTTTGGACCCAATTGTTTTTATCTTTTCAGCTCAAAATAATTCAACCCCTTGCTCCAAAATATATCTCCAAAATTTTCCCTGCAATTAAAAATGCAATTAATCAGCTCAGAAAATTCAAATTAACTAAAATAAGAATTTCCGATCAAATTAAGCATAATTAGGGAAAACGGGAAAATACCGGACAATTAAGCACAATTCCCTGATTAAATTCGGTACAATAAGTTAAGTGAAATCAATAAAATATCGACTCATCACAAAGCTTCTACTAGTTTGGTTGAAATAGATTCAGCTGCTCCTATACAACATTTTGATTTGGATGGCAATCGTCCTAATGATCAGTTCACTTTCTCTAAGGACCAGTATCAAGCAATTTTTGCCTTGCTCCAACACACTAAGGATAATTCCTCCTCAGTAAATCAAGCCTCTGTTCATAAATCAGGTACATATACTTTTGTTCCTTGGATCCTTGAAAGTGGTGCCACTTATCACATATGTCCAACCAAATCTTTCTTTCATACCCTTCATCCTATAAAAACCCATAAACATCAAACTGCCTAATCAAACTACTGTCATTGCCCACTTTTTAGGGAATATCCATGTAGGTGATTTATTACTTACTAATGCTCTTTTTGTACCTGACTTTTCCGTTCACCTAATATTTGTTCCTAAACTTGATTCCATTATTGATTGCGTGACAGTATTTTGTGATTCCAATTGTTTTCTTTTCCAGAAGTCTCACTTCAAGATGATTGGAGCAGCTAGAAACACTAATGGCCTGTACTATCTTGAAGAATCACATGATTTGGGTTATCATACAATTTTACAAACTTTTGTTATCTATCAATCAAATCCTTCGACTATGCATGCAGTCCATACCTGTGCTTTGTGGCATAATAGACTCGGACATGCTTCGAATTCCATTTTACATTTGTTGTTTTCTCAAAATACTGATATTATATACAAGGATTATGCTGCATGTGAAACTTGCCATTTTGCCAAACATAAGAGATTACCCTTTCCCATTAACACATCCAGGAGTTCTCATTTCTTTGAATTGTTACATGCTGATATTTAGGGACCTTTACAAACTATTTCAATTGATGGTCATAAATATTTTTCAATACTTGTTGATGACTTCAATAGGTTCACCTGGGTCCATCTCTTAAACTCAAAAGCTGAAGTTAAAATTGTTCTTCCACATTTCATCAATTTCTTTGAGAATCAATTTGATGTCAAACTTAAACGGTTAAGGTTTGAAAATGGCAAGGAATTTTTCTTAATTGATTTCTTCTCTTCTAAAGCCATTTTTCATGAAACATCATGTGTTGAATCACCTCAACAAATTGGAATCGTTGAGCGCAAACATCAACACATTTTGAATGTAGCTCGCGCTTTACTTTTCCAATCTCATTTACCTTCTGTTTTATGGTCATATGCAATCAAACATATTGTTCATCTCATAAACTGGCTACCAACCCCAACCCCATTTCTTAAAAATAAATCTCCTTATGAAATTGTTTTTGGAAAAATTCCTGACCTTAACACACTTAGAGTCTTTGGTTGTTTATCTTTTGCAAACATCATCACTTCCGGCAGAACCAAATTGGACAAAAGAGCTTCTAAGTGTATTTTTCTTGGTTTCAAATAAGGGGTCAAAGGTTATCTCTTATATGATCTCCTTACAAAATCTTTTTTAATATCTCAAAATGTTATTTTCTGAGTCACACTTCCCATATTGGTCTCCTTCTAATGTTGTGTCTTATAACCACAACACTCGTACTACTGCATCTCAACAATCATTTGATTCTTTGATAGCTTTTGATACACCTGGTTCACAATTTAATATTTGCCATGATTCTCATATTACTTCTGATAATGTTTCTACTAATAATGATTCTATTGTTGTTGAACCAGTTATGCAATTCAATGATGATTCTAATGATTTTTTACATCATGTTGATCAACATGCTAGAATTTCAACTAGACTTAGGAAATCACCTGTTTAATCTTTCTTTTGCTAATACTTCCTACTGCACTCGTTATCCTTTATAGTCATACTTGTCTTATTCCAATTGTTCTAACTGTCACACTATTTTTTGCATGTCTTTATCTGCCATCATTGAGCCTACCTCTTTCAAAGAGGCTTGTCAACATGATCATTGGTAGCAGGCCATGCTTGCGGAAATTCAGGCTCTTGAGAAGGATCAAACTTGGTCATTGGTTTGATTGCCACCAAAGAAGAAGGTTGTTGGTTGCAAATGGATCTACAAGACTAAATTGAATGTAACTGGGTCTATAGAAAGATATAAGGCATGCCTTGTTGCCAAAGGATTCACACAAACCGAAGGCATGGATTTTTTTGAAACCTTTTCACCTGTTGTGAAAATAAGCATAGTCATATTTCTTCTCTCTAGTGTTGTTTCTCGAAAATGGTTCTTACACCAACTTGACGTTGATAACGCCTTCTTACATGGCAATTTAGATGAAGAAGTTTATATGAAACCTCCTCCGGGTTTGATCCTCCCAAAACCTAACTTGGTTTGCAAACTGCACAAGTCTCTCTATGGACTCAGACAAGCTTCTCGCCAATGGAATTCCAAGCTCACATATGCATTAATTTCCTGTGGTTTTTCTCAGAGCACTGTTGATCATTCTTTATTCATCCGCAACACTACTACTTCTTTCATTGCTCTGCTAGTCTATGTTGATGATATAGTGTTCACTGGTGATAACATGGATGATATTACTGCTGTTAAGCAGTTTTTAAATCATAAATTCAGAATCAAAGACTTGGGCAACCTCAAATATTTTCTTGGTTTTGAAGTTGTTAGGTCACAACAGGGCGTTATCTTGAACCAACGGAAATATTGCTTAGACATCCTAGCTGAATTCGGTCTCACTGGATGCAAGCCTGCCCACTCTCCTTCCTACCCTAATGATAATCTCAAAGATGATGATGATGATATTCTTCCAGATCATACTTCCTATAGGAGATTAATTGGCAAATTACAATACCTCACAAATACCTGTCCTGATATTTCTTTTGTTGTCCAACAAGTTAGTCAATTCATGTCTAAACCAAGATCCTCTCATGTCAATGTTGTATTCAGAATCCTAAAATATCTCAAAGGATGTCCTAGTTTAGGCCTTTTCTACCCTTCCACAAATCCTTACACACTTCAAGCGTTTTCTGATTCATATTGGTTATTGTGTATTCTATGGTAATTCTCTTATCTCCTGGAAATTGAAGAAGCAATCTACCGTGTCTAGAAGCTCCACTGAAGCTGAATATAGAGCTTTAGCCTCTGTTGCCTGTGAATTACAATTGCTAAAGTACATTGTTGATGACTTATGTCTTCAAATACCCCTTCCATTCCCTACATTTTGTGATAATCAATCTGCTGTTCAATTGGCTAAGAATTCATCCTTTCATGAATGCACCAAACATATTGAAGTGGATTGTCATTTCATTCGTGCTAAGGTTCTTGATGGTCTCATTGTTCTTTCTCATGTTCCTTCAAAGCATCAATTGGTAGACATGTTCATTGAGCCGCTTTATCCTCGATCTTTCAATATTAATTTATCCAAGATAGGCTTGCTAAATATTCACCACCCATCTTGAGGGAAGGTGTAAGAAAGACACGTTTTCTACATTTTCTGTTTTAGCCTACAGTTGGCATATTTCCTTTACCCCACCACATATTAAATTTTGTTGCTTTATTTGTTAGTCTGTTAGGACGGTTATTTAACCTTTATAGAATCATCTCCTGTATTAGCTTTTGTATAATTAGTCATCTCACAGTCCTTTACTGTTGGGTTGAATAATGAAGATTGAGGTTTATCCATACTAAATTCTGTATGAGTGTAAAGTGAAAAATATAATTAAAACTTGTAATTTAGAATGGTTGAAAGAATTCTATTAACTAGTTGCAGCGTGAAAGGTACTTCTAAATCAATGAGAACAAGGATATTCTCATCATCTAATTAATATAGAAAGTTAAAACTATATGTTTTCATTTACGACATTCAGGTTGCTTATAGGAGGAAGTTGCCAAGTGGTAATTCTTTGTTTTGTTTCTTGGTTATGTAAATTTTTTTTAAGTTACATTAAATGAGGTATATGATTTAAAATTGGAACTGCAGGTGGTGTTATGATTATGTCATTAGCATAATTTATATTAAGTTTGTATTGGCAGAGAGGAAAAGAAAAAAAAGATTGAGTCATTTTGTTGGTTTGGTTTGAGAGTTCATGTGGAGTGTAATTTGGCAAAGAGGAAAAGAAAAAAGAGATTGGGTCAAAATTTGGTGATTACTAGCTAGTATAAAAGTAAGGGTGATTACTTTCTACTTTTGAAATTTGTTTGCTTCTTTATTAGGCCCATGACCTTAATTTGATGCACTTGTAAAACCAATAATATATAGTGAAAAGTAGTTATTGTCCATTGGCATGCTATATCAACTTGAGTGTTTTTTATTTACCTTTGTATTATTTGTTTGCAGGATCTTGTGGAACAGTGTATCATGATCTGTGGTATGGATCGGTATGTTTTTCCTCTTCTTGTAATTTCTGTTTTAAATTTCATCTTGCTTAACATGTTTAAGTTTTTTTTGTATAAATTACATTATTGGTTATGTTGCAACTCAAATTACTATTATTTAAAGTCCTTTTTTAAAGTGTTCAATTGAAATTTACTTTGTGCATTGTCAGACAAAACTATATTCATGTTTTTGTAGGGTGTTACTGTCAAGGTTTTCTCAAAGCAAGAATATTTAGATGAAGTGTTATTTTCCTAAAGACAAGAGGTAAAATCTAGAAGTCTAATTTACTTGTAATATTAGGAAATAAAAAAATGACCTAAAGTTTATCCATATGATGAAGTCAACTTGTGTATAAAGAATGCTATGATGACCCGTACGTAGGAAAGAAAATTTAATTAGACCATAATAAAGTATCCTTTGTGGATTTTACCTTAACGAATTTTACACAATAAGATTATCTTTATTAGATTTGAAAAACCTGATATACAAGACTTGACTAATTTGAATCACTTGAGGAATAACCCCTTAACTATACAAAACCTGTTTATTTTAAATTTCTTTATTTAATTGCAATTTAAGTTTGTAAAGCTGAATATTTGCTAACCCCTTAACTTTCCTTTGCTTCGAGCATTTCATTCCCATTACAGTTTCATGGCCTATTTGTTATCCAATATGAGTGATGCCTTGCCTTTTCATCCGGTCATTAAAGATGATTAATATTAAAAACTCAATATTTCAGTAGTCTTATTAGGATACTTCACTATTCAACTCAGTCCATATGATATCAACATTTAATGATGATT
>NW_014542186.1:285128-286480 GCF_000741045.1 Vigna radiata var. radiata
TTAGACAAAATAGTTTTGAATAAAGTAATTTTTAAATAAATTCATCAAACTACTTTTAGTTTAAAAGAAAATTTGAAGTTAAAAAGTTAAAACTGAAAAATAAATTTTATTTGTATTTAAAACTATAGTTTTAACGTTAATTAAAAAGTAGATTGTAAATTAAAATAAAGTTGTCCAAATGCATGTAATGTAAGATAAAAAAAATAAAAAGCTTATATAAAATATAGAATGAAGTGTTTGAAATTTTAAAATAAGATAAAAATGCGTATATTTTAAATTTAAGTGAATTTAAAGTTTTTGAAATATTGTAATGAATAATATACATCTATAAGTAAATTTTAAAAGTTAGGATTTTTTTTAAAAGAAAATAGAAAAAATCAGCTTACTAAAAAAAGCTAAAATTCAAATATTTGATTTATTTTAGAAATTATAGTATCTAGAGTTATGATCTTAATATTTTTTATTATCTTAACAATTATTTATTACCTAAATATTTAAAATGTATTTTATTATTTTTATTTATCTTCTAGATATTTTAATATAAATTTTTAAAATGTGATTTTATTTTAAGATCTTTAAAAATATTTTTAGTTTTATATTCAAATGGTTATANATTCTTATAAATGGAAGAAGAGTTACTTTAACGGATCATTCATTGAGGAAGAGAGAAAAATACAATGTCTAATATCATGGTTAATGAAAACGACAACAACAACATGCATGAGTTAAACTCAGAGGAGTGGATGAAGATGATAGAAAACACGTTGAATGAAGAAGAAGATCCATTGAGTGTAGGTGATATTTTAGGAGAAGTTTATCATGAATTATCCAAACATTCACCTACTCAGGTATTTTATATTCATCATTTCTCCCTACTTTGGATTTTAGGTTTCAACCATATTTTTCTATTACATGTTTTTTATTCCACTGTATTATTATCATNTTCTAATTTTATTTCAATAATTTTAACTTTTTTTACTTGCCTTGATNTGTTGAATTATGTAAATCACTTGCACAACTCAAATCAAACCATTTTTCTTTTCTTTTATTTAGATTGTCNAACATTTATTGTGACATAATCATCCTATTTAAATTCTAGCACAACACATGATAAACGACTTGAATTATGATTTCTATAATGAATTTGTATAATGAATTTAATTGTTGGAGTATACAGAGTTACGATACATACCAGATATCAATTTAAACTTTAATTATACTTTTTTATTAATAATAAAGTTTTTTTATATACATAATAGGATGTACATGTTATAATATTTTTCCATTCTATAATATTTAAAACATTTTTAGGTTTTTAATTTTGAATGCAATTCCTTAATTATAAAATTATA
>NW_014542186.1:287069-288801 GCF_000741045.1 Vigna radiata var. radiata
ATCAACATTTAATGATGATTAATATTAAAAACTCAATATTTCAGTAGTCTTATTAGGATACTTCACTATTCAACTCAGTCCATATGATATCAACAATTTCTCTTTTCGACTTTCTCAGAACTCAGTCCATATGATATCAACAATTTCTCTTTTCGACTTTCTCAGGAGTAGTTGATGTTGATGTAGCTGACTTAATTCTAAACATATGATTTCTTATTCATTTTGTCTGTTTCTTTAGTTCTAGGTTAAATAGGGTCGAAACTTCTTAGTTACATTTTCAACAAGTGTTTATAGAAAAAATTATTTAAATTTTCTAGTGTGATGTGAGACCTTGAAATATTAGAAAGTGGGTTTTTAAGCCTAACTCCACCCCATAAAACCGGCTTGTAAGGTGAGGTTATCACCTCACTTATATATTATAAATTGGCCTTATCTCTAGTCGATGTGGGACTTCCAACACACCCCCTTCACGCCGAGGTATAGACATCTCGTGCGTGATAGTAGAAATTGGGTGGTCCAATAGCGGCCCCACAACGGGTGAAATAGAAACAAAAATGCCCACTTAGAACTCGCTAGGATAGGCTCTAATCATGGCTCTAATACCATATTAGAAAGTGAGTTTAAGCCTAACTCAACCCCACAAACCGGCTTGTAAGGTGGGGTTTGCACCTCACTTATATTATAAATTGGCCTTATCTCTAGTCGATTTAGGACTTCCAACATGAAAAGTCTGCTTTACCATTTGTATTGAAAATGAAAAAAAACTTATATTTAGGGTCTGTTTTACATGATGCCTTGTTTAATGATAAACAGAGGAAGGTGGGTGATGTGTTACAGTGCTTTTCGAGAGAAAATATATGACCAATTATGAATATGTGAGGAACATTTACTATTGTGTGTGCTTACTACATTAATTTAATAGTCACTCAAAGTTAGGTAAATCTTGTTGCTTCAATTTATTTTGAAGACATTAAGTTCATTCTTCTTGCGTCTCTATGTAGGTTGTTGAGTATCGTGGTGTGAATGTAAGGCGTAGTGTTACAGATCTGATATGAAGGAAACAAAATATAGTTCGAAAGGAAAAGATTGTTATGTGAGTCCATGATTGCTATTAATATTTCAGTTCATTTATTGCTAATCATAACACCAAACAACATAAAATATTTTCATTGAATATGCATGATGGATAATATATTCATAAATACCTTTTTCTTAGNAAGTACATTCATGATCCNGGCCTATATATCCATTCAAGCTCAATCTTTACTAAAGTCTACATTATGGACGTCATTGTCATGTTTTTATAAACAAAAATTGTAAAGGAAATAATTGATTCCAATGCTACAATAGAATGCATTAGTTTACAAACTTTAAGCTAATAAAGCTTTGACATGTTTTTTAACAAAAGTCAGTATTTTCTAACATGNTTTTATGGAATCTTTGGATAGATACAAGCTTTTAGATATTGCTGAACTCAAGGATAGATAGAGTTGAAACAATGCAGTTTAACTAATGATTGGAAAATACATTTGGAAGCTTGTAGAACCAGTCTTGTGATCTGTTGATGCGTATGCTGGAAATGAGAAATCAGCTTAAACTAAACTAAAGCAACATATACTAACTTTGTTAAAAGGAATTGACACATTGAAGCACTATTAGTATTAGAGAACTCTATATTTATCTTTTGAAATCTTGGACTTATATATAACTAGAGATTTGTACTTTATAAGAT
>NW_014542186.1:293601-295343 GCF_000741045.1 Vigna radiata var. radiata
ATATTAGCCAATTTTATAAAGTGATCTAATTGAGATAAATATGGCTAAGGGTATATTTGTCATGAAAGGTATATTGTGTAGAGACCAGCAATAATTATAATTTGTTGAAGGGGCCAAATTGTAATTATTGAAACTAAAGAATATTAACCGCCAGAGGTTATTTAAGGGGTCNTGNTCCCNATNTGTNAGNACAANNNTTCATTCCTGTTTCTTTCTCTTTATCCCCATCAGAAGAGAAAATCTAGAGGGAACTAAAGGTGCTCTACAGAGGGAAGATCATAGACTACTATTGCAGATTGTTCAGAAGAGTAAATTCAGGTTCATTAATTCCCAATGTCTTCAGGTACGCTTCCGTTTTGTTATTTGGGAACTGCTTTATTGCTCTTTAATTGATATCTGTTAATCATAAAATCTAACAATTGGTATCAGAGCATGTTAGTAATTTAATTGGCAGAAATCTTAATTCAATCTTTCCAATTTGATGAGATACTATGATTATAAATCTTGGGGTTTTCATTTAATTGTTTATCCTCGGCATTCAATTCTTGAATGCTATTTTTGATTGATATGAATTATGATCGAGGATTTCTGTCTCAGAATACTAATTCATTAGTATTAATTACTCCATTAACAATCATAATTGTTTACTGATATGGTTTTTCTATTTCGAAAAACCCTAAATTTGGAAATTGGTAACCCTAATTAAATTAGAATTAAGAGGAGTAAAATCCCCAAATTTGAAAGGATTATGAACCCTAAATTGGTAATCCTAATTTCAATCTACCCTCTTCTTCTTCTATCTGCTTCGTCACTCTCATGTGAGGGAAAGATATAGTTTTCCCTTCTCTTCTCCTTCGGCGCTGTTCTGCAACCTTATGGCAGCTTCCTTTCTCTCACGTTGGGACTCGCGACAGTTTTGGGGTGGTCCGCAGCAGCGGAGCTTGTGACCGACACAGCGGCAGAGGCGTGACCGTTGGGGTTTCGATGGTGGTTCGCGCGGTGTGTCTTGAGCGACAGGTTTGCGGAGATCGACGAAACTTCGCCGTGGTTGGCCGTTGGATCTCTGGGTTTTGGTTTTTGTTTTTCTGAATCTGGTTTTCTGCAGGTGGAGGGCTAGCCTTCTGGTTCGACTTCTTCGACCTGGTTCATCGCCGGCGAAGGACGGAGCTTCTGGTTTCTTCCTTCAACGACAGTCTCTGGTCTTCGTCTTTCTTTCTCTTCCCTCGATCTGGTTCGACGCCGGCGAGATGCGTAAATTCGCGACTCTGTTTTGCGATTTAGGTGGGCTGGCGACTTGCTTGCGTTCGTCGCCTACGATGGAGCCGCGTTGCTTTCTTCGTTCTGTCATGGACAAGCCCTTTTCGTTCTCTGGTGCGGTGGCTGACGACGGCAGATCTGGTTACGGCAAGGGCTGTTCGCGGTTGACGGCAACCCTAGCGCGGCTGACGACTAGGGTTTCTTCTGGCTTGAGGGCTGTGACCCAGACCCAATCTGGGACAGGCCCAATATGGGAACAATAAGGCACAATCTGGGCTGGGAAGATCCAATGAGGGAGATCCATTTTTTCGGGAATTTTTTTTGGTTACTGGATCTGGATATGGATTTAAGCATATCAGTTTTTTTTGGTTACTGGATCTGGGAAGGTCTTTCATGAGCATATTGCTTGTATGGGTGTTTTACAGTTTGAGGAATCTTTGGTTCAGTGGGAGTTAGTCATCTTTGTGTGTTTGTGTTCTATGTTT
>NW_014542186.1:298633-300105 GCF_000741045.1 Vigna radiata var. radiata
TTTTACCTCTTCAAATAGAATCAACTCCAGTGAAAGCAAGCATAATTCCAAGAACACAAAATTCTGTGAAAAATGCAAGAAAACCAATCACACTATTGAGACCTACTATTTTCGCATTGGTTTTTCTGCTGGTTACANAAAGAATAAGNCACAACAAAGCTTCTGCCANTTTGGTTGAAATAGATTCAGCTGCTCCTATACAACATTCTGATTTGGATGGATATCCTCCTAATAATCAGTTCACTTTCTCTAAGGACCAGATCAAGAAATTTTTGCCTTGCTCCAACACACTAAGGATCATTCCTCCTCAGTGAATCAAGCCTTTGTTCACAATTCAGGTACATCTGCTTTTGTTCCTTGGATCCTTGATAGTGGTGCCACTGATCACACATGTTCAACCAAATCTTCTTGTTGGAAACATGATGGCTTAGTTTCAACACCAAAAGGGCGGGGGGAGGGTGAATTGGTGAGATTTAAAAATCATAGTCTTTATAAAATCCTTTTTGGAAAAGTACAAACCTTTACAAAATCGTAAGGAATGAAAATTTTAAGTGCAGCGGAAATGTAAAGTTGACTACGTAAAGAGTAAAGTCAACTTAATGTAAAAGTTTAAGGATAGAGAATTCAAACACAAAGTTTTTATACTGGTTCTGCCTCAATGCCTACATCTAGTGTCCTTCCACAGCCAAGAAGCAAATGCACTATAATGGTCAAGGTTTTTACAACAAGGCTTTTATATAGACCTCCACATCAAAAATATAAAACACCTCTATAACCCTATAACCAAAATATGGGCAACAACACAAAGATCTGCAGCAATATATCCCCTCTTCTGCAATCTTCAACCCATTTTGAACAATCCTCAAAGTGTCAGAACTCCACAAGTCCACCTCTTCTAATCACAACAGCAAAACAACAATCTTTCCAAAGATTGATAGAAAACTTGATCAATATGAACACCAGTTGTGCAGTATGATTAAATAGTACGCGCAATGATACTCCTCTTTAAGAAACTCTTCCAAGAAAGATCTCCACCGTCTTCTTGATGAGTTCTTGGAGCTCTCAATCACAGGATCTCAATTTGAAATATAAATGAAAAAAAAAAAAAGCAGTTTTTCCAAAGTCGTTCTTCCTTCCTGTAATCAGCAGAGTCACATCTATTTATAGTTTTCTATAAATCAGATGCTCCTATAGTCGACTCTGCTACTAAAGAAGTTGACTGTCATAAGACAATTATAACAGTTAAGTCAATTAGCAGCAATCATAACAACTAAATTGATTTTGCATTTAATACAGTTGACTTTCATTTAATGGTATAACAGACATTTGAAATATAGTCGTTACTGTACACAAGCATTAACAAAATTACAAAACAAACAACTAACTAAGTCAGATCCACTGCGCATGTAGTCGACTTAGGCACTTCAAAACAGTTTTGAAAATCTTTTCAATACAAAATCACTCGCAGCACT
>NW_014542186.1:304220-305092 GCF_000741045.1 Vigna radiata var. radiata
CGTGTGCTTTTTGTTGACATGAAAATAATATGCTTTTTGTAAGAATGACACATTTTCTACATTTTCTGTTTTAGCCTACAGTTGGCATATTCCTTTTACCCCACCTCATATTACATTTTGTTGCTTTATTTGTTAGTCTGTTAGGATGGTTATTTAACCTTTCTAGAATCATCTCCTGTATTAGCTTTTGTATATATTGGACATCTCACAGTCCTTTACTTTTGGGTNGAATAATGAAGATTGAGGTTTATCCATACTAAATTTTGTTCTCTGTCATGGTATCNTCACAGAGACCTACTGCTTCTCCCGCCTAGCTTTTTTATCCTTTTTTTTAACAATGGATTTCCTCAGCCAAAACCCTACCCAGACACCGGATCACTTAATGAATTCGGCCAACCCGCTATACCTACATCTTGGTGAAAATCCAACATTGGTGTCGGTTATGCCTCTCCTCATGGAGAGCAATTTTCACCAATGTGAACGAGATATGGTCGTTGCATTGGAAACCAAAAACAAGGAGAGGTTCATTGATGGCACTCTTTCTTGTCCGCCACCCACCGGTCCCCTCCACAAGGCTTGGCGTCGCTCCAATCGAATGGTGATGTCTTGGCTCACCCGCTCCATGACTTCTTCAATCAAGCAATCTGCGATGTGGGTGTATGCGACGACAAAGATTTGGAGGGATCTCAAGGATCGCTTTTCTCATGCCGATAAATTTTGGATCATCAAAATCAGATTCTTGCCTGTCGTCAAGGTGATTTATCTGTTTCTGAATACTGTACGAAACTCATAATTTTGTGGAAGGAGTTGGAGCTCTATTGGTGTGTTCTGACTTGCACCTACTCGACACAATGCACTTGCGGTCTTCTTTC
>NW_014542186.1:314707-315944 GCF_000741045.1 Vigna radiata var. radiata
CCTTGTTGTTATCGCTGTGATGCGCTTACTAGGCCATGCGCGTGCCCGATATTCATGAGTGCTCTAGAAATCTTGCCAAGATCTCATGCAAGCGGCCCCACTTGACACTCATATAGGTGATTTCATCAAGTGTATGCTGCAAATCATACACCACCCATAAGGGATATGAAAATCATTACAAACTTTGATTAATTACAAAGTTTAACCTCTCAATAATGTAGTCTCTAGCACTTTTACACACACCATGGGAAGGGACATATTTGATTTAAAATCAAATTAGTGCTATCAGAACTAACAAGTGACTTGTTTTTACCCATATGAACCTTATTCAATAGTGTCATCACTTGTTTATTTGCAAGTGGCTTAAGTCTCATTCCCCTTGATGTTTCTAAAATCATATTTCTTCCCAAGGGTTTTGTCAGAGGATCTGCTAGATTTTGTTCTGACTTCACATAGTCAATGGAAATGGTTNCACTCTTTAGCAGCTGCTTCACCAAATTGTGTCTCAATTGGATATGTCTATTCTTTCCATTGTAATTCTTGTTTTTAGCTATAGCTATTGCCGATTGTCAATCATAGTGTATAGACACCGATGGGGTTGGTTTCATTCCTAGTGGAATGTTTGCTAAGAAGTTTTTCAACCACACAGCCTCACTACCAGCCATCTCAAGAACGACAAACTAAGATTCCACTGTTGATCTTGCAATAATTGTTTGTCTAGCTGATCTCCATGTAATCGCACCACCCCCAAGTGTGAATACATAACCACTAGTGGATTTTGTCTCATCTGAATCAGAGATCCAGTTAGCATCACTGTAACCTTCTAGTACAACAGGAAATCCACCATATTCAATGGCATAATACATTGAACCTCTTAAGTATCTCATAAGTCTGGAAAGTGCATCCCAATATTCTTGATTTGGACAATGCGTGTACCTACTCAGTCTACCTACTGCATAAGGAATATCAGGTCTAGAAAAGCTCATCAAGTGCAGTAAGNTCCCAATTATCTGGGCATACTGAGGCTGAGATAACGATTCTCCTCTATTTTTCATTCATTTAGAGTTAGCATCATAAGGGGTAGTCACGGGTTTGAAATCATAATATCCAAACTTCTTAAGAAGTTTCTCAATGTATTATTCTTGGGATAGTAAAATACTATCTCCCTTCCTTATGATTCTAACACCTAAAATTACATTGGCTTCACCCATGTCTTTCATTTCAAAATTTGATCCTA
>NW_014542186.1:318039-319398 GCF_000741045.1 Vigna radiata var. radiata
AAAATATAATATAAGATACTCTTTATAACAAATCTTGATTTTTCCTAACTGCATGACAGTACAACATTCTTTCTTTTCTAAGAAACTAAAATTTCATTATTTAACACCATGGGGCTCACACGGACCCTTACCCTCTCAACCTTCCTTCACATACTCTCTCCTATTTTTACGTAGTCCTGTGATGAAATATATCCCATGCACATCTGTACTTTTTCTTTTTTAAGTTCTGCATGCTGCAATTAAATAAAACTACTTCCAGATTAAACCAAATTAAGAAACCAATCNGANTCTTATCTTTCTTCTCTCTCCACNGATCCCACCCAGAATTAAACACTAATTTTCTTTAAATCCCAAACAAACTGTCAAACCACCATCTGTCATCATTCATGCACACATATATTATCTCACATATTGCTCCATTTAAACACGGAAAAAGTCTCTTTAACAACTTTTTTTTCACAACGCATACGTGACAGTCTATGATTGGTCCGNTTCAAATATTTTTTAAACATAAATTCAAACATACCAATAAAATGATGACACGTGTCCTGTTGTCAAAAAATTGTTAAAAAAGAGTTGTTAAAATATCATTGTCCTTTAACACAGACCCCTCCACATATCAGTCCAAATTTGTTTTCTCCTCCAAGCAGACCAAACTGNATTCTACTTTCCTCCCACTATTTCTTCTTCCTCTGCCACCTAATAATCACCTCCAAATTTCNTTCTCTTACTATTCTGCACACACACAACTACAAANGCTACCCATTCACTCCTCATTCACATATTTCACGGTCACTTCCTCCCCNAACCTCTAATCTCCTCTCTTCTTATTCAAGCCTTAGTAGAAGAACCCTAAAATACCCATGTCAGTCTTCGGTGTGCACCCAAAACATTGTTCGACTCTCTCCTCCATTGTTAACCTCACTCTCACTCAACTCACACTTTCTTTTATCTCCCTCCGATCCACCTAGGGTAGAACCGTAGCACTCACAAGGCCCACTCATATGCAAAAACTCTCACCATTCCAGTCAAATTACACAAAAGAACAGCGTACTCAAATCATATATACATCATCTCCAAAAGATAGAAACAGAAAGCAATCGTTCACCCAATAGATATACTAGCAACTCCCCTTACCTTGGATTTCCTCACGGTTCCNAATGAGAAAAAAATGTTGACGATCACCTTTCTTGTCACAACTAGACGTGTTGCTTGCTTCTCCTTCCCAATCACAACTTTTCACTCACAAAATATTTCCTGAGGCGTGTAGAGTCACTGTCCTTAAGGACTTATCCGCGGTGTATTGCGCAAGTCCCCTAGGATACAACAGGAACTTCTCAGAAATTTTTGAGGATCTCA
>NW_014542187.1:0-6901 GCF_000741045.1 Vigna radiata var. radiata
GAACTAGAGTGGTAAATTTTAGGATTTGATATTGTAAATGGTCTTGGTCAGTTTAGACCACTTAGTTAAGTCAAATATGACTTATTAGAAGTGTCAAGATGAANAAAAACAGTTTTCAATTAGTAAATCTAGAATTGAGCACCTAGGTTGATAAAATGAAGGAATTTGAGTGTAGATTGATGTTAAATCACTAGAGATTTGGTTTAGGAAGTGTTAGAGTTGATTAGGCAAGTTAGATTCATCATATAGATCGAGTTTTGAGTGCTAAAAATTCACCAAAAGGCCTAAAATGAAACTTAGGGGTGTGAGTTATGCAAATTCTGCAGAAAAATCTGCAGAATTCATGCCTGGGTGCTCCTGAGGGGCGCCCAGCGCCCTTCAACTCGTTGTTTCAGCTTAATTTTCACGCTCGGGCGCCCCTAAAGGGCATTGGGCGTCCTTTTCTGTTGTTGCTTTTGTTTTTGATAGGTTGTGGAGTTCCGGATGTCCGTTTTGGACGTTCTTCAGGTCATTCTAGGGGTTTTGGACCCTTCCGGAGCCATTGGTGAGGGTTCCTAAGCTGTTTGAAATACTTAAGTATTGATAATAAAGATTATAATGAAATTTGAGTTCATGAGTGATGATTCTGTGAAAGTATGGAATGCTTGAGTATGTATTAGTTGTTTTTATAACATAACTAAAGGATGATTGTGTAACATGATTAAGAGTATGAGACATTGCATTGTGAAGTATAGTTTGAAAGCATATATGTTCAGAGTATGGTTATTGGACGTAATTCCATGATCCTCAAGGGAGGTTACATGGTGGTGCCCTGTAGTTTGTTGTGATTGACCGTATGAATGGCCAGAGTTCCTAATAGGGTTTATCCTAACATTCTAATGACCATCCATGCTCAAGTAGAGAGTGACGAGTCATGTGGTGAGAATAGCAAGAGGTCCTAGGATAGGCGCTTCTTGGAAGGTCTATACCGCTTTAAAAGGGCTTACACTTGTGTGTGGTCTGGTGAAACCCTCGGCAATGGCTTTGCAAAGCAGTAGGGCCACCACAAGTGCACAAACTCCTGGAACTCGACATTTCATACTAGTCCGGATGGTCAAATCACATGGTCGGTTATTGGTAACAGAACAATGTATTCGGTCTTAGTCTATGTTGTAATATTGTCCTTTGCATGCTATGTGTGATTGAAGACGAGTCTAGTGAGTCATAACATGATAGAATAATTTATTTAATCACTGGTATGCACATGCATTTCTATCTTTAACTATTGTATGATGACTTACGTGTTTTTTTTTTAAACCTAGCTTACCCTTATTCTTGTGTGTGTTGTATGTGGTTGCCTTCTTCCTTGCGATGATCATCCAATCCTTTGGATGTGAGCAGAAGCTGATGATGTGCCCTGGAATAAGCATTTGAGACTAAAGAAGACCTAGTTCCTAGTGTATAGGATTACTCTTAGGTCTTTTCTATTATTTCGAGATACCCCTGATGTACTTAAAGTTTTAATTTTATAGCCTCTTTGGATGACTGTAAATATTATGACTTTAGGCACTTCCTTAAACTGCTTTACCATATTATAATGCTATGTCCTCATATATTATATTCAGTATATAATTTTTGGGATGTTACATTATGGTATCAGAGCAATTTTTATCCTTAGAGAACCTGTAGGTTATGTGCATTCCTTGCTTGTGCTTGTGTGCTCTTAAATGTACAAAAGCATTCATTCTAATTTCTTTGAGTATAATTAATTGTTTTACTCTCTGATCATGAACAGAATATGGCGCAATGTTTGTCCTTAGGATGACCTGTGAGTTACAGGTTTATCGTGTCTTCTCTGTGAAGAGTTGAGTCTAAATGGTACGGTTTACCATTTATTCCAAGTCTAGATAATAAAATTATGTGTCTAACTGGAAGTTTTGAGAACAGAAAATGTCTCTATAGAAGGAATGAGGGTGCACACTCATGACTTTTACCAGAGATGATTTTCCTTTCTTAATTCCGAAGGTTTGGGGTAAGAAAGGGTTAGAGTTCCATTGTTGTTTCCTGTAGAAATTCTTGTCATGCTCTTGCCTTTGTAGTAGTGTGTTGTGCTCTATAGTAGTGGAGGAATGCAGATTCAAGGACAACTTGACCTGTATACCTTCTTTAAGATTGGTTTAAACCTTTGAGACAAATTCTTGCCTCGAAGACAAAGAGTTAGGAGACCAGAATTTAGGTTTCAAAGGATGGGTGAAGACATATTGGGGTCTAGAAGAAATGTTTGGGTGAAGAAGTTTTCAAGAACAAAGTCAGCAGATCGAATACCGTGCATTCCACAAGAAGAGTTGAATTCAAAGGCTAGAATAAGAGGAGTTTTAGGTAAGCATGGGCGTAGCAAGGTTTGAGGAATCAGTTTAGTACAATATATTAGTAACGTTAGAGGATAGAAGAAAGGAAAGTGTTAGTAGACAACGGAGCAACAATAGTTGAAGCTGGCAACATGGTTTGGGGTATGTTGAGATTTAAACGAGAAAGTGGTAGAGTTTCCAAGTTAAGAACACAAGGTTGTTGAAGAAGAGTAAGGTATCATAAGGGTTGAAGTTAAGTAAAATAATTGGAAGGAGTGGTCAAGCTTTCTTAGCAAGTGGACAATTCCTAGTCAAGCTCAGGATGATGTTACAAAATTAATAATTTGTATAGAAGGGATGTTTGATTTCGGGTTGAGGTGGAAAATTTCAAGCACCGGAGGAAGAGGCACATAAGGAAGTATGAAGTTGCATGTTGTGGTAAAGTCAATTTTCATCAGATGTAGTTTTATGGTGGTGTTTAGTGTTCAGCCGAGATTGATCAAGAGAGAAGCGAATGTTCAGTGATGGATTACAGGAGACAGTGAGTGGGTAAGTTCNGATAAGTTCAGAGGATTGGTATTGCTGGTCAAAGGTATCTTGAGGTTCAAGGGATCAAAGATAGAGTTAGTATTTCTAANNATTCTGNGTTGAAGAGGGCAATTCTTGAGGAAGAAGGTTTTAAACTTTTATGGCCGGGATGAGTGCATGAAGAATTCTTAGCGATGGGGGCGTTTGGGGAGTTAATCTAGGGCTCAGGTTTGAAGCTTATATGGAGTGGTTTCTTGGCATGGAAGGGAAGCGAAGGTGGTGCATCAAGTACAATTGAGCGAAAGGTAGAAGCAATTGTTATGGAAATTCAAGATGTTTGTTAAGTGCGAGTGAAAAAGAGATGATGTTATTCTTTCGTAAGTTTGAAGTGTGATTCAAGAGAGGTTTGTTGTTTCAAAATAATTCTCTAGCACTTTATGGTCTTCAAGAAAAGCTTCGTGTTTCAAGAAGAAAGTCAGTGATAATACATCATTTGTGGATCAAGTTAGAAAGTGAAGAAAAAGGGTTGTTAGAACCAAAGGAGGTTAACATGGTTATGGGAAGAGAAAGGATTGCAAAGTTTGGAAGAATATAACAAGAATAAGTGGAGAATAGAAGACTAGTCTTTTTAGTGTAAGAATACTGATATTATTAGTATAAGTGTTATTATTATTATTACTATTATTACTATTATTACTATTATTACATCCAAAAGTGACTCAATGTTAAAAGATATTTCTTTTTTTATCTTTGAAAGAAATAAATGAAATAAATAGTGACTACGTGTGCTCGTTATAAACTAGAAGTAGCATAGAGAGTATTTAAACAAAATAAAATTAAAAAGTTGTAAAAATACACATATTAGTTACAATTCCATATAAAATTCACAAACTAATGAAGAACCAAGACATTATTTAAATCTAACGTAAAAAAACATTTGGTTTCCATAGAAATGAAAGAAAAGACAAATTAGTTTAAAGTAGATATAGAACATGGTCTGGTCTGGTTTTACTACTACGGCGTGCAAAATACCATTGTTTTGGCTGGACATAAGCATAGAACATGTCACGTACTTGAATCTACTGAATTTAGAGGGAAAAAGATTCTAAGGGTGAAATGTAAACAAGATATTGCAAAGTAATATATTAGAGTGCATACCGACAACCTTTTTGTGTCAAAAATCAATATGTAAATAAGGAGACTATTACAAATCACTGTTTGAAAAGCATTTACAAAAACATGAAGCAAAAAATTGGGATCTCAGGATAACAACTTTGAGAGGAATCAAAATCAGAATCAAAAAATTGGGATCTCAGGATAACAACAAAAAATTAATACCTTTGAAATCAAAATCAGAGGAATACCGTTGAGACTGAAATGCAACAAATCAGTTAAAATGCTTGATGATAAGCTAGCTACCTCTCATGTATTTGCCAAAGTATTCTAGCTACGACAATTTATGTAACCCTGTTGGGTTATTAAACTCTATTATCTAAATGTTTAAGCTTTAACTTTTACAGAATGAAGCTAAGAACCCAAGAATCAAAAAAGTTCTTTCACATGAACAGATATCACAGTGGTTGCAACCCATTTTTCCACAATCAATCAAGTTGACACATTCCCTACTGTTTGTGGAAGATCAAGCCTGGGCAAGAGTTCAGAGACAACTTTGTCAAATGAGACAAGGTTGAGATGATTTCTTTTTCCGTTCATAACATTTGACAGATATGTTATTTCCTGAGATACCACATTCTTTTCAAGTATGTCAAACCAAAATTCGTCATCTTCGTTGAGGTTTGATGATCTTATTAAGTTTACTACCTTTTCTAGTGTTGCTACGTTCCTACCAGCACCACGACCCATGGCTGTAGCAACACCCACTGCATTTGCAATCGCCAATGTATTAACCAATGGCATATTATGTATAAAACCATAGGCAATAGCAGCTCCAAAGCTGTCTCCACAACCAACAGTATCAATAACACTAACCTGATAAAAGTTCAGAATTATAATTAGCTTATAACAAAATAGTAAATATTGTCAAAGGAAAAAAAGAAAAAGTTCAGACAAGTTTCTTAAATATCATTAGAAGAGACAAGCACTTTTGAACAATCAAAGAAGAAATAACAACATATACAACAGTTGAGCTTAACTATTCCTTCAATATTAGGACGTCAAAAAAGCATGTTTGACTCTTTAAGGGGAAAAAAAATCTTCCAGTTGAAGAAACCACAATGTTCATAAAATGTGGTTATTACCGTAGTTTTGAACCATTTGATTAATTTGCCCTTAACTGAGATATTCACCTTTATGCTGATAAAACTTATGAAACTTGAATACCAAAGGGGGTCAAAGCATGGCTAAGCTGAATATGGCAGTATATCAAGTGGAAAAAAATATTAAGTTCCAAAATTTGCAAGAACTGAAGAGGCACTNAAGATTAAAACNAGAAGCTCATGCCTTAAATCCAGGTGCACAAGCTATACTAGATGNCGTTATTANAATTAAACCCNTANAACCCATTTTTATAGTCACCCATTTCGTGCGGATCCCTCTTTTGAGAAACTCCTGCGCTGCTAATATTGGATCTTCTATGCCAGTTAATGACTCGGCCTGTCATGCAAAACAATAAAATCAAAGATGACCTAAATTAGAAAGCAGTTTGCCAAAGAACAAATAGCAAAAACAAAAAGCAACTTAATTTGCATCACGTTAATGTTTTATGGGAATAAGACAACCAATATCTTTTGTACATGACTTGGGAGATTGTCAGGCAAAAATTTGACAACATATGGCCTAATGTAAAAATAGATTCATGCCAAAGATTCAATAAATCAAAATATGTCAAACATACATTTAAGCATATTCAAATTTATAAGAAAGAAAGCGGAAGCAGAAAGACCAACCTCCAACCATTCTTGTATGCTTGCCCAATTTCTAGTTTCTGAACCCTTGCTCTTAAAACACGATGGTGATGTATATGAAGTAAAGAGTAGGCTCACTGACCTGATACAAATTTTTCTGTAGTCTGTAGTACTCCAAAAACCATCACAGAGTATTTAACGTTAGAAGAAATTGTTGCAGGAATCATGGGCACACCCACACACGTTTGAAAACAATTTTTATTTAAAATGCGCCACTTTTAGAATATTAACTGCTTTTATAATATTAACTGAAAAATAAATAAAATAAATGGTAAAAGATATAATCTTAAAATGTAACCTCTTTTATGTATAAGGCTAACATTCTCCCACTTGGTCCATTTTATTCAACCATCAAACGTAATAAGAGACCAAATATATGAATCATGGTAATAGTTCCTCTAATAATGAGTATTATCTCTCATGTATTACGATGTATTTAGTCTCACATCACAANCTCTTAACTTTAATGAATAAACCATATGTCTATTCTAGGTCACAATTAAATGAGTTTTCTCAAAGTAATTAATTATGNGCACAAATAATTGAGAAAACATTAAACTGAATAAGAGTTTTATCAAAATGAAAGTACTTACAATGATTGTCACATCATGGAACCAAGTCTCATTCGCGTTACATGATCTTTAAAATTCTTTGGTGTCATGCCTTTAGTTAAAGGATCAGCAATAATCAACTCAGTGCTAACGTGCTCAATAACCACTTTCTTTTCTTTAACACCGTAGTACTCTCCAACTTGCACCTCTGTCTGGGCTACGATGTTAAAGGTGTTTTCTGGGTCGTGGTGTTGGTAAGAATGTAGCAACACTAGAGAAGGTAGTAGACTTAATATGAAGTTGCATGTTGTGGTAAAGTCAATTTTCATCAGATGTAGTTTTATGGTGGTGTTCAGTGTTCANCCGAGATTGATCAAGAGAGAAGCGAATGTTGAGTGATGGATTACAGGAGACAGTGAGTGGGTAAGTTCAGATAAGTTCAGAGGATTGGTATTGCTGGTCAAAGGTATCTTGAGGTTCAAGGGATCAAAGATAGAGTTAGTATTTCTAAGNATTCTGAGTTGAAGAGGGCAATTCTTGAGGAAGAAGGTTTTAAACTTTTATGGNCGGG
>NW_014542187.1:6929-12129 GCF_000741045.1 Vigna radiata var. radiata
GGGCGTTTGTGGNGTTAATCTAGGGCTCAGGTTTGAAGCTTATATGGAGTGGTTTCTTGGCATGGAAGGGAAGNGAAGGTGGTGNATCAAGTACAATTGAGCGAAAGGTAGAAGCAATTGTTATGGAAATTCAAGATGTTTGTTAAGTGCGAGTGAAGAAGAGATGATGTTATTCTTTCGTAAGTTTGAAGTGTGATTCAAGAGAGGTTTGTTGTTTCAAAATAATTCTCTAGCACTTTATGGTCTTCAAGAAAAGCTTCGTGTTTCAAGAAGAAAGTCAATGGTAATACATCATTTGTGGATCAAGTTAGAAAGTGAAGAAAAAGGGTTNTTAGAACCAAAAGAGGTTAACATGGTTATGGGAAGAGAAAGGATTGCAAAGTTTGGAAGAATATAACAAGAATAAGCGGAGAATAGAAGGCTAAGAACCCAAGAATCAAAAGAGTTCTTTCACATGAACAGACTTTTCAATCCTTTCTCTTCCCATAACCATGTTAACCTTTTTTGGTTCTAACAACCCTTTTTCTTCACTTTCTAACTTGATCCACAAATGATGTATTACCACTGACTTTCTTCTTGAAACACGAAGCTTTTCTTGAAGACCATAAAGTGCTATAGAATTATTTTGAAACAACAAACCTCCCTTGAATCACACTTCAAACTTACAAAAGAATAACATCATCTCTTCTTCACTCGCACTTAACAAAAATCTTGAATTTCCATAACAATTGCTTCTACCTTTCGCTCAATTGTACTTGATGCACCACCTTCACTTCCCTTCCATGCCAAGAAACCACTCCATATAAGCTTCAAACTTGAGCCCTAGATTAACTCCACAAACGCCCCCATCGCTAAGAATTCTTCATGCACTCATCCCAGCCATAAAAGTTTAAAACCTTCTTCCTCAAGAATTGCCCTCTTCAACTCAGAATCCTTAGAAATACTAACTCTATCTTTGATCCCTTGAACCTCAAGATACCTTTGACCAGCAATACCAATCCTCTGAACTTATCTGAACTTACCCACTCACTGTCTCCTGTAATCCATCACTCAACATTCGCTTCTCTCTTGATCAATCTCGGTTGAACACTGAACACCACCATAAAACTACATCTGATGAAAATTGACTTTACCCAACATGCAACTTCATATTAAGTCTACTACCTTCTCTAGTGTTGCTACATTCCTACCAACACCACGACCCATAAAACACCTTTAACACCGTAGCCCAGACAGAGGTGCAAGTTGGAGAGTACTACGGTGTTAAAGAAAAGAAAGTGGTTATTGAGCACATTAGCACTGAGTTGATTATTGTTGATCCTGTAACTAAAGCATGACACCAAAGACTTTTAAGGATCATGTAATGCGAATGAGACTTGGTTCCATGATGTGACAATCATTGTAAGTACTTTCATTTTGATAAAACTCTTATTCAGTTTAATGTTTTCTCAATTATTTGTGCACATAATTAATTACTTTGAGAAAACTCATTTAATTGTGACCTAGAATAGACATATGGTTTATTCATTAAAGTTAAGAGCTCGTGATGTGAGACTAAATACATCGTAATACATGAGAGATAATACTCATTATTAGAGGAACTATCACCATGATTCATATATTTGGTCTCTTATTACGTTTGATGGTTGAATAAAATGGACCAAGTGGGAGAATGTTAGCCTTATACATAAAGGAGGTTACATTTTAAGATTATATCTTTTATCATTTATTTTATTTATTTTTCAGTTAATATTATAAAATCAGTTAATATTCTAAAAGTGGCCCATTTTAAATAAAAACTGTTTTCAAATGTGTGTGGGTGTGCCTATGATTCCTGCAACAATTTCTTCTAACGTTAAATACTCTGTGATGGTTTTTGGAGTACTACAGACTACAGAAAAATTTGTATCAGGTCAGTGAGCCTACTCTTTACTTCATATACATCACCATCGTGTTTTAAGAGCAAGGGTTCAGAAACTAGAAATTAGGCAAGCATACAAGAATGGTTGGAGGTTGGTCTTTCTGCTTCCGCTTTCTTTCTTATAAATTTGAATATGCTTAAATGTATGTTTGACATATTTAGATTTATTGAATCTTTGGCATGAATCTATTTTTACATTAGGCCATATGTTGTCAAACTTCCTCCCTAAGCAAAGGACTTTTGGAGTTAACATTTTTTGCCTGGCAATCTCCCAAGTCGTGTACAAAAGATATTGGTTGTCTTATTCCCATAAAACATTAACATGATGCAAATTAAGTTGCTTTTTGTTTTTTCTATTTGTTCTTTGGCAAACTGCTTTCTAATTTAGGTCATCTTTGATTTTATTGTTTTGCATGACAGGCCGAGTCATTAACTGGCATAGAAGATCCAATATTAGCAGCGCAGGAGTTTCTCAAAAGAGGGATCCGCACGAAATGGGTGACTATAAAAATGGGTTCTAAGGGTTTAATTTTAATAACGGCATCTAGTATAGCTTGTGCACCTGGATTTAAGGCATGAGCTTCTTGTTTTAATCTTTAGTGCCTCTTCAGTTCTTGCAAATTTTGGAACTTAATATTTTTTTCCACTTGATATACTGCCATATTCAGCTTAGCCATGCTTTGACCCCCTTTGGTATTCAAGTTTCATAAGTTTTATCAGCATAAAGGTGAATATCTCAGTTAAGGGCAAATTAATCAAATGGTTCAAAACTACGATAATAACCACATTTTATGAACATTGTGGTTTCTTCAACTGGAAGATTTTTTTTCCCCTTAAAGAGTCAAACATGCTTTTTTGACGTCCTAATATTGAAGGAACAGTTAAGCTCAACTGTTGTATATGTTGTTATTTCTTCTTTGATTGTTCAAAAGTGCTTGTCTCTTC
Organism: Vigna radiata var. radiata; assembly: GCF_000741045.1. Classification (NCBI taxonomy): domain Eukaryota; kingdom Viridiplantae; phylum Streptophyta; class Magnoliopsida; order Fabales; family Fabaceae; genus Vigna; species Vigna radiata. The sequence continues at coordinate 9,796 of NW_014542187.1, forward strand.
TAATGATATTTAAGAAACTTGTGTGAACTTTTTCTTTTTTTCCTTTGACAATATTTACTATTTTGTTATAAGCTAATTATAATTCTGAACTGTTATCAGGTTAGTGTTATTGATATTGTTGGTTGTGGAGACAGCTTTGGAGCTGCTATTGCCTATGGTTTTATACATAATATGCCACTGGTTAATACATTGGCGATTGCAAATGCAGTGGGTGCTGCTACAGCCATGGGTCGTGGTGCTGGTAGGAATGTAGCAACACTAGAGAAGGTAGTAAACTTAATAAGATCATCAAACCTCAGCGAAGATGACGAATTTTGGTTTGACATACTTGAAAAGAATGTGGTATCTCAGGAAATAACATATCTGTCAAATGTTATGAACGGAAAAAGAAATCATCTCAACCTTGTCTCATTTGACAAAGTTGTCTCTGAACTCTTGCCCAGGCTTGATCTTCCACAAACAGTAGGGAATGTGTCAACTTGATTGATTGTGGAAAAATGGGTTGCAACCACTGTGATATCTGTTCATGTGAAAGAACTTTTTTGATTCTTGGGTTCTTAGCTTCATTCTGTAAAAGTTAAAGCTTAAACATTTAGATAATAGAGTTTAATAACCCAACAGGGTTACATAAATTGTCGTAGCTAGAATGCTTTGGCAAATACATGAGAGGTAGCTAGCTTATCATCAAGCATTTTAACTGATTTGTGGCATTTCAGTCTCAACGGTATTCCTCTGATTTTGATTTCAAAGGTATTAATTTTTTGTTGTTATCCTGAGATCCCAATTTTTTGATTTTGATTTTGATTCCTCTCAAAGTTGTTATCCTGAGATCCTAATTTTTGATTTTGATTTTGATTCCTCTAAAAGTTGTTATCATGAGATCCCAATTTTTTGCTTCATGTTTTCGTAAATGCTTTTCAAACAATGATTTGTAATAGTCTCTTTATTTACATTGTTGATTTTTGACACGAAAAGGCTGTCGGTATGCACTCTAATATATTACTTTGCAATATCTTGTTTACATTTCACCCTTAGAATCTTTTTCACTCTAAATTCAGTAGATTCAAGTACGTGACATGTTTTATGTTTATGTCCAGCCAAAACAATGGTATTTTGCACGCCGTAGTAGTAAAACCAGACCAGACCATGTTCTATATCTACTTTAAACTAATTTGTCTTTTCTTTCATTTCTAATGAAATCAAATGTTTTTTTTACATTAGAATTAAATAATGTCTTGGTTCTTCATTAGTTTGTGAATTTTATATGGAATTGTATCTAATATGTGTATTTTTACAACTTTTTAATTTTATTTTGTTCAAATACTCTCTACTTCTAGTTTATAACTAGCACACATAGTCACTATTTATTTCATTTATTTCTTTCAAAGATGAAAAAAGAAATATCTTTTAACATTGAGTAACTTTTGGATGTATTTCTCCTTATTACAAGAAAATATGTTCCTAAAAGATTACAAGGATAAAAGAAATGTTGAGAGTACTACATAAATTCAAAGATTTATAAAGATATCTCACGTACTTTTTGTTCTATAAGGCAATCTATTAATTTAACTCTTTGAAAATTAAAAAACAACAACACCTGCAAAACGTACCTCGTGATTCTTGTCGCAACCGGAAAATCGCGACGGGACGACGATCCAAAAAGGAAAACTGATTTGAAAAAAAGTTTTGGAGTCGCCACCATAGTTTATTCTGGAAAACTACGGAAAAACCATAAAATGATAAAGCACGGTCCACGAAAACCAAAGATTGGGTTCGGGAGTCGGTTACGTGTGGGGAAGGTGTTTGAACCCCCACAACGCCTGCTCTAAGGCAGTACCTTTAACTAAATACGCGAATTTGACATGGTTTGCAAAATGTTTAATTTCCCCTAAAAAAATAAAACTCTAAAGAAAATAAAATATTTTTTGTGTTTTTTTGTGCCCGACAAGGATTTACCTTGCTCCTACGTATTCTCAATTGGACTGAGAAATCAGGGTTACGTAGTTCTTCCAATCGTTTGGAAAATTTGTTTGAGAAATTGTTTGAAAAAAATATTTGAATTTTTTGGATTTTTGGAAAGTGAACCTGACAAGGACTAGCCTTGCTCCTACGTATCTCCACTTTGGATGGAGAATCAAGGATCACGTAGTTCTGGCTGAAAGATTGATTGTTTGTTTGAAAATGTTTTTAGGTTTTGAAGATTTTATATTTTTTTGGTATTTTTATAGAAAAAAGGAAAAGGTTTTCAGCACAAGGCCGACAGAATGGTCGCACGTGTGCTTAAACCTTTTAAAATAATTTTTTTGTTGATTTTTGAAAAAAAGAAGAAAGAGG
>NW_014542187.1:12239-31049 GCF_000741045.1 Vigna radiata var. radiata
ACAAGGCAGACAGAATGGTCGCACTTGTGCTTAAACCCTTTAAAACAATTTATGATTTTTTAAGGAGGAAGAAAAAGGTTTTTAGCACAAGGCAGACAGAATGGTCGCACTTGTGCTTAAACCCTTTAAAACAATTTATGATTTTTTAAAGAGGAAGAAAAAGGTTTCTAGCACAAGACAGACAGAATGGTCGCACTTGTGCTTTAACCCTTTAAAACAAATTATGATTTTTTAAAAGAAAGATTTTATTTTCCTATATATTATTAATATATAAATAGATATACTAAAAATAAAATAACAACTAAAATAATACATAGATAATTAGAATAAAAACTATAAGGTGCTTAACCTAATTTATTTTTAATGATAGATTGGGCCTAAGCCCAAGTAGAAAGGGGTGGTAAAAAATTAAAAAAACAAAGGGTGTAAACCATTTTTAGAGTTATCAACGGATTGGGCCTTAGCCCAATAGGAAAGGGGTGTGGTTTAGGAGAAAACGGGGGTGCAGAGGCGTTCTTTTTGTTTGTCTTCTTCTTCTTGCCCAGTGCCGGCCCAGTCATAGAAGAAAAATACAAAAACAAAACGGTGGGGTGTAAAATGGAAACAACGGGGTTACAGAAAGGATTTTTGTTTTTGTTTTTTTTTTTGCTTTTGTTTTGGCCCAGCATCGGCCTAGGCGTTCCATCCCCAGAGTTCAGAAACTTAGGGGTTCGAATCTCCTCCCCTCATTCCCACTTTTCACACTTCACAACCACCTAGGGTCTCCCTCTCTCTCGCACCCACTGGCCCAAGGCTGAGAAACACACACCACCACACCAGCCACCGCCCTTCCGCTGCGCCGGAGTCTCGCCGTGACTGCGACTTTCACCGGAGCCATGGCCGGCCACGACGTCGTCGTCTGCCCCTCTCTCACCATCCTAAGGTTGGGGATCCGCACACCACCGCGTCCACTTGACGACCACCGTCAACCGCCGACGCCAGGCCCTCCTTCCACCACTTCCGTTCGCACGCCGCCGCCCTCTCTCTCCCTTGCTCCACTTCGAAAATGGCAAACCAGGGAAGGGTTTGCACGCCGCCACCTCCACCGCGCCACCGCTGTCATTCGGCCAAGCTTGGCGTCGCCGGCGACCATGGCTGACCACCGGGATCTTCTCTCTTCCTCCTTGTCTAAATCCAAACGGCTGTCGCCAGCGAGATTGGACACCGTCGCCACTGCGTGTCCCCCTTTCAACCACACAGTCGACCACTGCGCCTCTACCTTCCTCTTCGAAGCTTAAGCTCTTACGGACCGTGTGTGAATCTTGGGTTGTTGGCTTCGATCGACACAATCAAAGGGTGAAAGAAACACACTATGGTGTTCTTGTGCGACTCTGTATTGTGTGTATGCTATTGTGCGTGTGTGTGTTTTGCACTGGGCGTGTTGATGATACGATGGGAAGGTTTGGGTATGGTGTAGGTAGACGTGGTGATGGTGGGGCAGGATTGGGTTATGGACTGATTCGGTTTGATGATGGTGTTATCTTATTGGTTTTGTGTTTCGTGTTGTTTCTCATCTGGGTGCAGATGGAAGAGGCTATGGTGCCGTGTGAGGAGATGACAACGGAGGGAATTGATCCTTCGGTTCTCAGAGGGTTGGTTAACGTGGTACGGGATGAAGCTAGCAGATAAACTCATGCTTGATTGTTTTTTTTGTTGTTTTCGGGTAAGTAACTAGCTAAGTAAAGGGCATGACGATGACGATGTTCGGTGGTCATTGAGAATTCATTCATAGGCAGAGCAATGGTATGGCAAGCACAAAACGTAGTAGCCAGCATAGTCCATAATACAGAAACTTATGACATCATTAAAGAGCGAATGAGTGAGGGGGTTACTTACCTTGAAGCTCTGCTATTGCTTGGCCTCTCTTGTTGCAGCAGTGAAGTTGATGCTGACTAGTGAACCTCTGGAAAACCTCACCCTAACCCGTGATGGGAACCAAGTTTTTTTTTTCTCTTTTTGCTGATAGCCTCCTTTCTCCGAGAATGTCTCTACCTCTCCAGCACCATGGATGATGATGCTTCTCAGGAACCAAAAATCCTCCTCCTTCTTCGTGCTTTTGTCCTTTTTTATCTCCCCTCCACTCAAAAATGTCTCCTCTAGTGATCAATTATCCCTGCCCCTCACCGTTGCCTTTTCCAAATCCTCTTCTACCTTTGTCCTTGGTGCTCTCATTTTCAAAACTTCCTCTGCCACGAATTCCTCTGTACCTTTGCCCATTTGCCACCTTCACTGCTGTATGCCAAACCAAACGAATTGCTGGCAGAATCTGTTTCCTGCATCCACCGTACCCGCNGCCTCCCTCCAACCAAAACGCTTTTTCATATTTTTATTTGTTTATTTTTTTTTTTACTAAAAGACAAAAAATTACACACATTTCTTATTTTTAAAACCCTTTTCTTTAATTAATAATGTTTTTACTTATCAATTATATTAATCAAAATAAAATTAAAAATTAAAAATAAAAACAAAAATTAAAAATTAAGAAAATAAAATAAAATAAAAAGGAGAAAAGTAGAATAAAATTTATAAAAGGATGAAAATAAAAATAAAAACAAAAACAAATAAGAAAGAAATAATAGTAAAAGGATAGAAAAACATAAAATAAGATAAAATAAGAAAATTCGTATAATTTTTAGTCATCCGGACGAAAAACTGGTGTTGACAATTCTACATAAGGTTTTTAGATCTTTTGCATTATAGTAGTCATTTTTTGATCATTTTGTCCTTTCTTAGGTGAGCTTGTGAGCATCCTAGAAGTCATGAGAAGATGATTTGATGGTTAAATGAGATCAAGCATGTTTTTTTCTTGGTGATCTCATTGTTTTTATTATGAAACTTAAGAAAAAAAAATATAGGACGTCTTGTCTAAATTATGATGGTTGGAGAAAACTAAATTGTAATTGATTAGATTATTAAAATTAGATTATCTTGATTTTATTGTATATGATCTTATTAAATCATCTAGGTTTAAAACTATAAAATTGTGTTTTCTACACAACAGTGAAGTGACAACTACATAATAAAGAAAAAAAGTATGCTTGTTAACAAAGTTAAACACATTGGAATATTAGAGAAAAGAGAACAAAATGGTGAATCAACTTCATATTTAAGGAAACTCTCAACGTATTAAGTTAATGTACTTAAGTACTCTTGCAAACTTCACTAGAAGATACATGTAACAAAGAATTTCTCTCTTCAAGTAAGTAAGTCTTTTTCTTTATTTGTACGAAAATAGTTCTTGAATAACTTGTATATTATAGATAAATACTTAATAGGATTAAATCTTATGCCCATCCTTAATGATATTAACCCTAAGTTTGTTTGAGGTATATGTTAAAACCTTCTTTATAACACTTATTGGTAAAATAATATGTTGTTTGTTAAAGGATGCTTATATAGATATAATTTTTAGAAGCTTGTAAAAAAACTTGCATGTTTAGTTAGTGAAATTAGTGCATATAAAAATAACATGCAATGCAAATAAATAAGTAGAAAGTGAATATGCATACTTATTTTTATACTAGTTTGTTTGACCTTACAAATTACGTGTAATTTTTAATCAACTAATTAAGTTACACTAAGTAAATCAATGTTGTTAAGTACAAAATAGGTATTATTTGGGTTTGTGGCCTCTCATCACTAATATTCTAAATATTGTTTAGACTCATAGACGCTCCTAATTAACTCCTTAAGTACTCTTTCTATAGGTCATTCTTAGTTCAGACAAGTATTTTTTGTACAAATCAACCTATTGAAAAGTCAACAAACTAGATTTCCCATAACCTAAAATCAATCTACAACTCAGTTAATTAAATTTTAAAGTGTAGAATGATTTTTTTTTAGTTATTAACTAATTATTACTAATGGAAGGTGGGAAAATTTGAAAAGAAATGAATTTTAAAAGGAAAAGAATCTAAACTAGAATCTATTTAAAGAAAGAAAGAAATTAATAGAAAAATAAAACATAAACTAAAATGAAGAATGAAAGTTTTAGTAACTAAATGCTTGAATGATGTGTGCTTATATGTATCTACAAGTAAAATAAAATGATATGTAAATGAAGGAATGAATGAAATCTTTTAATACTAAAACATAACATGAATCATATCTAATTCTAGTTTCTTGAAACTAGTCCAAAGGATATATAATATAATATTCTAATGCAATTAAAATGGACTTATTTCAACTTATATAAACCTAGAACAGAATGTAAAAGAAATAAGGAATTGAGAAATTAAAACTAAAGAATCATATTCTATATTCGTGTTCTAGCTCTAAAAATCAAAACAAGATATTATGTGATCAAAATCAATGAAAAAAGGATTTAAGTAAAACAAAAATCTAAACTAAGGCTATTCTAATCATCAATTCACATAAATACTCAAAATGAAAGAAATGGACTATGGATATTAGACAGAAATGCAATTTCAAAAATGGGATAATATGTAATAGGACCTAAAATTTAAAAATAGAAGAATTATAAACTACAATGAAAATCAATTCAACAAGAAACACCTATAACTAATGAACAAATAGAGAATCATTGGTTAAAATCAGAAATCAGAATTGGATTTGCAAAGAGTGTTTAATTAAATTTTAGGAAGACATTTGGTGAAAATAGGCCCATTTTGGGGTTTAAGTCCATTTTTAGAACTTGGAATGAGTAATATCCACTCAATTCACCAAAGCAAATAAAATTCAATTCAAAGTTAAGTTTTTAATGAATATCATATGCAAAAACCTATTCTAAATGCAATCAACAATTATTACCTATTCTACAATTATTAACATATAATCAACATTATTAGTCAAGGATCATCCCTAAAAAAAATCATAGGAAATCTGAATGAGCATGTGAGAACAAGAGCATATCACAAGCAACCTACCACAACTCTCATCTCCCAAATAGAGTCATTAAATGTCAATAAGGCTTTAGAAGATAACTCTTGAATAGAAGCCAAGAAAGAAGAACTGGATCAATTCAAGAAAAATGAGGTATGAGAACTCGTTGAGCTATCTCAAGGAAAACATGTAATTGGAGTTAAATGAATCTATTGCAACAAACTGGATGAAGACAGAAGAGTCATAAAAACAAAGCAAAACTGGTTGCAAAAGACTATTCACAACAAGAAGGGATTAACTACACCAAATCCTATGTTCCGATAGCAAGGTTAGAAGTCATTTGCATTCATCTATCATTCATGGAATTCAACAAAATCAAACTTTACCAAATGGACGTAAAGAATGCATTCTTAAATGGTGACATTAAGGAAGAAGTGTATGTGGAATAACCTCTGGGCTTTGAATGTCCAATCAATCCCACACACACCTTTAGACTTAACAAGACTTTATATGAATTAAAGCAAGCCCACAGAGCTTGGTATGAAAGGTTAAGTCTCTTCCTTATCACAGTTTCACCAGAGGTCAAGTAGACACCACATTATTAAGGAAAAATGTCAATCAAGATTTCATCATTATTCAAATATATATTGATGACATCATATTCAGTGATACTAATGAGGAATTATGCCAAGACTTCTCCATTATGATGCAAGACAAATTTGAAATGAGTATGATGGGTGAGCTGAAATTCTTTCTCGGAATGCAAATCAAATAAGAAGAAGACACAATCTATATTCATCAGACGGAGTACAACAAGGAGCTACTGAAAAAGGTCTAAATGGATGAAGCAAAGGAGATGAGAGCTACAATGCATCCAACAACTAGCCTAGGGCTAAACGAAAGCTCAACAAAAGTGGACACTACTTATTGACAAATGATATGTTCACTTTTGTATCTCACCGCATCTAGACCTCACATAATGTTCAATGTTTGCCTATATGCAAGAATTCAGTTAGATCCTACAGAAACCCATCTTAGCACGAAAGGAACAACCAGTCTTGGCTTGTGCTATAAAGGAAGCAAAAACTTCAAATCAGAAGGCTATTGTGATCCTAATTATGTTGGAGATAAAGTAGAGTGCAAGAGCACAAGTGGAGGATGTCACTTCATTGGAAGAAATCTAGTATTGTGGTTAAGCAAGAAACTTAATACAATCACATTATCAATAGCAGAAGATGAATATATGTTTGCCGCTCATTGCTGCTCACATCTACTATGGATCAAGAATCAGCTAGAGGACTAAAACTACTTCGAAGGTAAGATCCTTATTTATTGTGATAATAATGTTGTAATTAGTTTATCCAAGAACCCTACATTGTATTCACTAGCAAAACATATTGTGGTCACACCTCACTTCATACGTGATCATGTTAACAAGGGTACTGTGGATTTACAATAACATAAAGGATCAACTAGTTGAAATCTTCACTAAACCATTAGTTGAAGATAGACTTTATCATCCAATCACCCTTATTCATATGAGAATCCTTGAATGAATTTGACTCAACGTGTGTTAGTGTACTGCTATAACATTTAGAGTCAAACATCAAGAACACATAGTCCAAATGGTGTCATACATAACATCGTTTAAGATAAATCGTCTACAAGACAATTGCATACATGCATTAGGTTGTGTCTAAATATTGAGCCCAACTCTAGAAGTGTCTAGGAAAGTCAAGTTTAAACCTTTTCCTCTATCCTCTCATAATCTTTTTCCAATATCTCTTGCGTGTCAATCAAGTCATTACTCCTAACATCAATTCTCTCTTTTCTCTCTCTTCCTCAAAAAGAAAAATTCTCTGACTCATCACCTCTCCAATACTTATCCGCTGCAAAAGCACTTCATTCCAAAATATCTCATTCTTCGAGAAATACAATATCTCTTTCCAAATCCAAGTCGTAATAAGTGCATTAAATGGACAAGACAAATCACAATCGACTATGACTAATTTTCCACTTTATTTAAGTCGACTATACTTTCTTCATATTCTCAGCTCATTCACTCCTCTAGAAAACCTAATTTGCACTTCTCTCGAATACTTTCTCCAACTTCTGAGTTCTCAATCTCTCAATCTAACAAATCAATGAAACCATCATCAAAACCTCTAGACCATCATCATCATCATCTCCGATCACCGGACCAAGCTGAATATGAAAGTCCAACAACCCTTCCTGCTCTCGTATTCATAACTTACTTGCTTTACACAAGTAGTCCTTCCACCTAACCTACAACCTTCACAGTAGGCCCATACCTTACCCCACCACCACTTTCTTGTGTTTTCCTTCTATCTCCCCAACTCTTTTCACACATATCCCCTCATGTCTCTCTCTTCCCATCATTCTCATCCTCTTTGTTTCTCCACCACCATCACCTCCTCATCCTCCTCCATCACCAGACCCATTTGTCCCCTTGTCGTCCTATTCCCTTATGACCCTTTTCTTCTCCCTTCTTCCTGCTACCTTCCTTTCCTGTGTTGGGTCGTGATGTCCTTTCTCTCCTCCCCTTTTTATGTTTATCAAATAAGGGGGAGAAAAGAGATAAACGCATAAGCTTTTAGGAGCATGTACTCAGGGGGAATACGTTAGACGATATGATAGAATAGGATAACACAGAATCAAGGGGAGTCTCCAGATTCTTATAAGTTCATGCATAACTTTGTACACATTCATGTAACATGTTTACTTGTTTAAATATCAATCTTTTATTTAATTTTTGCTCTGATTTCAGCTTTCTTTTTTTTTACCATGTTTAATTATTTTGTCTTTATTTATTTCATTTGTTTAGATCACTTGCATGCATAATACAAAACAATAATAGAGATAAAAACTCACAAAAATATTTAAACAACTTAGAGCTATGAACATATAAAATTGCACTTTTGCGTTGAACTAAGAAAAATCATATCGTTTAGATGCGTATTTCTTAAACATCAAAAAAGGGAGATTGTTAAGACAAAATCGTTTATAAGACTTATATGTCTAAACACTCTAATATGTTTTGAAGTTTAACATAATAACATTAAATGAAATAAGAAGTTGAAGATGCTATAACTAGAATATGAAGATAGCACAAACATAAGTGTTAGGCTCAAAATCTCTAATCATCTAGTAACATAAGAAAAGCCTTAGAAAAACACTTAGACCTAAACGAGATGCAACACCAAATAATTCCCAAATTAAAGCGTCTATGAGAGTTATGCTAAACGTAAAAGTTATACTTTACCAAACGGTAATTTGTTAAACTCTCAAACAGATAAGGATATTAAAGTGTCAAGACAATGTTTTTGGTAAAGCCTTAAGAGTCTCAAGTAATATTCCAAAAACATAAAGAAAGCAAACTAGCTAAACGCTTTAGCTGAATAAAGCAGAATCTCAAAAGCGTTTACAACGTATTAGACGATACCATGGGCTAAACCCTTCACTTTGTATAATGATGAAGTTCTTATTCAATGCTTGGTATCTTAGAGAGAAGCTTAATTGATAAAATGCTACCTAAACGGTAGAAAAAGTAAAATGCACTTTGTTGTTTGGATAAACGGAAACTTGGATGTTTTTTGGTTTTTGAAGATTTTTTTGTATAAGGAAGGAAAAAAGGTTTTTTTCGAGCACGGGCACACATGTGCTTAACCTTAAAACATATTTTTGTTATTTTTGAAAGAAGAAGAAGAAAAAGGTTTTTTGGCACAAGGACGCCGCGAACGGGCACACGTGTGCTTAACCTTAAAACATATTTTTGTTATTTTTGAAAGAAGAAGAAGAAAAAGGTTTTTTGGCACAAGGACGCCGCGAACGGGCACACGTGTGCTTAACCTTAAAACATAAATGTATCAAATCAGTTCTCATGACAACACTTAATGAACAACATATCACAAGTTTTCATACTTAGATATCCAATATTTTGTGATTTGTTAACGGAAGGTGTTATGAAGAACAAATCACTTAATGAAAAACTTGTGATTTGTTAATGGATAGGACTGATTTGATACATTTTTCATATCATAGGGACTAAAGGTTGACATTTTTAAAAGCGGGTACTAAATTGAACATCAGAACTTAACTTAGGGACCAAAAAAGGATTTAAACCTTGAAAAAAAGAAAGGAAAAAAGGTTTTTTAGCACAAGGATGCTACGAACGGGCACACATGTGCTTAACCTTTAAAATAAATTTTAATTAACTTTTGAAAAAAAGAAAGGAAAAAGGTTTTTTAGCACAAGGACGCTGCGAACGGGCACACGAATGCTTAAACCTTTAAACATAAAATTTTTATTGATTTTTGAAAGAGAAAGAAAAAGGTTTTTTAGCACAAGGATGCCACGAACTGGCACACGTGTGCTTAACCTTAAAACATATTTTTGTTAATTTTTCGAAAGAGAAAGAAAAAGGTTTTTTAGCACAAGGATGTCGCGAACGGGCACACGTGTGCTTAACCTTTAAAATAAATTTTTACTGATTTTTGAGAGAAAAGGGAGAATGTTTTCAGCACAAGGACGTCGCGAACGGGCACACGTGTGCTTATACCTTTAAATATTTTTTTTTTAATTTTTGAAAGAAGGAGAAAAAAGGTTTTTTAGCACAAAGACGCCGCGAACGGGCACGCGTGTGCTTAAACCTTTAAAATAAATTTTTATTTTTGAATATATATATTTTCTATATTATTAATATATTTTAAAATAAGTAGATATTGAAAATAACAAATAAAAATAAAAATAATAAATAAATAACTAAAATAAAAAGCTATAGGGTGTTTATTTTATTTTTAAAGACTGATTGGGCCTAAGCCCAATTGGAAAGGGTGTGACTTAGTGAAAATGGGGTGTAGAAAGGATTTTTTCTTGAAAGAATATGCAGAGGGGTGTGGGAATAAAAAAGGGTGTGCTGATGGGTCCGACCCATGAAAACTAGGCCCAGTTTCCCTGCCTAGAACCCACTAGAGTTTCTATTCCCCCAAACCTTGAGGAAGGCTCCCATTCGAGAAAAACAACACCCAGAGGCAACTGGCTTTTCTCTCCCACGCACATGCCTTCTTCTTCTCACGACTACCGTCGCAGCCACCGTGAGTGGCGGCCTGAGGCATCACCAGCGGCGTATTTCTCCTCTCGCCTCCGAAGACTACCACACCCTCCCAACCTTTCGATCCCAACGCGTCGCTAAACATCACCACACCACCGGTTTTCTCCCTCTTCTTTACACTACACGCGAAAGAGAAACGCCCTCTCACCACCGCGCCCACGCCGCTGTCGAAACACGAACCAGGGTCGCGCCGATGATGTAACTCGCTGCCGGAGCCGTCGCCACTCGATCCAAAGGCGTCGCCGGCGACACCTATCATCAACAGGACCGGTCCGCGCGTAAGAGAAGAACTGTTGCTCCTCCATGGCGAGTCTCCACCACCACGAACGAAACCAGTCTCCGACGTGGGTGACTCCTTTCCTCCTATTCCTCCGTGGCTGCCATTGCCAAAAAGACTGACGCTGCCATCATTGAGACCACCACCAGCGTGGTCCCACCGTTAGATATCAGGGGAAACAACCACAGGGGCTTGCCGAGACGATGTTTGGAGATTCAGTGTGATGAGTTTCCCTTTTTAAATCTTTCCACGTTACAGGTGTTAGTTCAAATTTGGCTTAGCTTTGATTACAGGTTTCACAACGATAGTGGGTTCTTCCGTTGCCATGGAAAAGGCTGAGTTTAAGGTTGAACTAGGAAAAAGATTTGGGAATTGGGATCTGTGTGAGAACGTTGAAATGGGAAATACAATGGTAAATTGGAATTTCTGTGTGAGATTCTTGTTGATTCTATGATGATAGCAGGTTAGAATGGATTGGAGAGATGAGGATGTGGGACCTAGTAGACGCTAGAAAGTGAATGAGTTTGAGTCTTTTGGCTTATGCGAGACTGGTGTAGTGATCGTTTTTTTTCTTGCAGATGAGAGGAACCAGAGGTTGTTGAATTGAGAATGCAGATGTTGGATGTTGTTGAAGGATCGTGAATGTTTTGTAACAGATGGATGAAACCAAAGGATGGTTGTTTGCAGAGGTCAATGAGAAGATGTTATGGTTTTTTCTGTGAAAATTTAGCTTGATGATCAATGCTTTTGTTCTCTGTTCTTGGATTAATGGATAGATGTCTAGAGTGAGGCCATGTTTGTGTTATCGGGGATAAATGAGTGGCGAAGAGTATGCAAAACCAGATCATGTATATTGAGTATACAAGCAGATAAAGCCAAGCATTAAAGCATAGAACCAATTACGAGTCGATTGCAATCATCTAGCGTTTATAATTTTTGAGCTATGGAGTCTTAAGAAGGAGAACTTACCTTCTACATCGGCGTTTTGCTCTCGTAAATCCTCCTCTTCTTCAGTTGGAGCTCCACTTCTTTTCTTTGCAGTAAATCCTGGAGGTTGCCATGGGGACGACTACTCTCCTCCCTTAGAAATAACTGTTCTTTCTATCTATTATTTTCTCCTTTTTTCCCTTCTTCAATGTGTGGCCATTCTTGTAATTGTTTTCTTCTGCCCCCAATCCCCTACGACAACCCCGATTGCATCTGTGAAACAAAAACCGTTTTCCTCTACCCCTACAAAGAATGATGAAATTTTTCCGCAGGACATGGATACAAGTTTTTCTTCTCCTATATGCATGGAAGAGATGCAACAATATCATTGGTAGCAACAACTCTCTTTATCAACAAAAACATGGGAGGATGAGCAACAACTATGTCATCAGATAGCTGAAGTGACAGAACAAGTCAAAAGCCTTAATGAAAAGTTCGACAAATTCTTGGAGAGGTACGATTCCAAGAGTTATGAAGTTACCTTCAGGAATTTGGAGACACAAATTGATGAGGAAAAGATAAAGAGAGATGACGAAAAGATAGAGGAGAAAGAAACAGAAAGGTTGAGTGAGGAAGATAAAGATGATGAGGGAGAAAAAGCAGTGGTTGCGAAAAAAGAAAAAAGAAAAAAACATGCGAAAATAAAGAAGAAAAGAAGAAGAGAGAAAAAGAGAAAGTTGAGGGGGAAGATTGAGAAAAAGAGGAAGAGAGGAAGAAAGAAAAGATCATGTGAAAAGCCCCTTCCTCATCAGAAGAAAAATCATAGGAAGGAAAATAAATTTAAGAGCTTTATGGAGATCTTCAAGAAATTGGAGATTAAAGTTCCTGTGATTGAGACATGGAAACAAGTGCTTGGTGTTATCAACTTTCTGAAGAGATTCAGCACAAAAGAGAAAAAGAAAAGATTATCAAGCAAGGAGAATATCAACACCTACTGATGGGTGTTTGTTGGGGGTCATCCCAGTTGTTGTAATATATTGGTTTACGTTTATTTTGTTTTGGACATGTAATTTCTTGTATTTTTGAACATTTTTGGGTAGCATCTACTGAGGGATGCTAGGTATTTATGTATCTACTGAAAGATACAGTAAGTACACCTATTGAAGGGTGTTGGTAAGGATTGCACTAACTGATGAGTGCTGGAAAGGTTTGGGTCAGGCTCATGACGTTAAACAAGCGCTACCTGGGAGGCAACCCAGTTGATTATTTGTTTGTTTTTTAAACTTTGTCTGAAGTGTATTATATGTTTGCATGTGCATTTGAGAGGGGGAAGGCATGAAATTGAAAAATTGAAGGTTAAAATCAGGTGCTACAGGGACGAATCACCCAAAAGCAGGCAAAGAAGAAAGGGAGAAAATTACCGCTCACCGTTGAGCAGTGCATTTTACCGCTGAGCAGTGGCGGCGAATACCTAGCTCGTGCTTTTAAAAGCTGAGCGTTTTTAGGTTTTCTGCACTTTGAAACCTCTTCTTTGCAATTTTCGCCCAAACGGTCTCCTTAAGCCCTAGCACCCAATTTACACTTTCAAAGATTTTCCAAAGAGATTTCCCCACTTTTTCTCATCACCCACTTACAAAAATCTCACTTTTCTATCATTATCTTGTCAAAGTTTGGGGTTTTTGTTGAGGGATTGTGCATTCAAGAGGCATTCATCATCAATCAGGAGGAAGTTTAGCAAGCATCTAGTATCTCTACTCAAGTAAGTTGTGCATTTCATTCTCAGGGTTTTTAAATTTGGAATTTGATGAAGAACATGCTTAGGAACATGATAAATTAGGGCTTTTGATTTCTATGCATGATTTGGAGAAATAAAAATTGTTTGAACCGATTGAATTGCATGAATTTGGTCTGGATTGATGAAATTAGTGTTAGAGTGGAGAATAGGGAGATTTAAAAAAAAAGTTGACAAACCCTAGTCGCCACAGTTGAGCGGTCTGCTTAAACGCTGAGCGGTGGCGCGACTTGAGGAACACCGCTAAGCGGTCTTCTTTGACACTGAGCGGTCTGCAGCGGATTTTGTTGGATGTTTGATTTTTTGATACAAGAACACTGAGGAGCCCTGTTTTTTCCTCAGTATTAGCCTGTGTTTGGTATGAAATTTGATTGATGATGTGCTAACCCCTAATGATTAATCTCTGTGGCCTTTTAAATTTTATTGTTTGCAGGAATGTCTTCATCGAGGAGGGTGAAACATTAGGGTTACAAAAGGAAGGAGCCTGAAAGGCCAAGAAGATTTTACTCTCCTAGGTTCCCCTCTCAGAAGCATGAGGAACACTATGTGACTGTGCAGGAGAGGAGATTGTTGATGGAAAGGAAGGCCACTTTTATCCCAGACTTGGCTCTGGAGTTCGGAGCAGAGATTTTGAGGAGAGATTGGGAGAGGCTGGCCACATATCCTGCACCATCCAGCATTGAGAGGAGATTGTTGATGGAGAGGAAGGCCACTTTTATCCCAGACTTGGCTCCAGAGTTTGGAGTAGAGATTTTGAGGAGAGATTGGGAGAGGCTGGCCACATATCCTGCACCAGCCAACATTGAGTTGGTAAAGGAGTTCTACACGAACGCCTTACCTAAAGGAGGAGTGTCAGCTGGGAGATTTATGAGCTACGTCAGGGGACAAACTATCTGGTATGATCCTGACACCATTAACAACTTTTTGGGCATTGAGTGGCCAAGTGAGCAGTGCCAGTATGCAGCGCTCGTAGGGGGTTTCAGAGACAGCAGATATCGAGAGGGTTATGTGCCTTCCTAGAAGGCATTTTTAGATGAACCTTAATGGAGTGCCCGTGAACATAAAGAGGGCAGATTTGACACCGCTGGTTAGATACTGGATGGCATTCACTCATGCCAACATACAGCCGTGCTCCCATGTTTTCGACATCACGATGCACATGATTATTTTCATTTACTGCATGCTGAGGCAGATGGATGTGAACGTCGGGAAGGTCATTGCTGACGAGATCCAGAGTTGTGCTACTACAGTGAGTAGTAGCACACCGCTTGGACATCCGTCTTTGATGACATTTCTGTGCCAGCAAGCTGGGGTGGATACTGCAGTTCCACCATATGAGAGGCCTAGGAAGGCCATAGATGCTTCCTATTATCAGTAGTACTGTGCAGAGGGCGAGCCAACAGAGCCTAGGAGACGTCTTAGGAGAGTAGCAACACAGCAAGGGGATGCTCCTGTGGATGCACCAGCACAGCACGCCGAGCCTTTGCAAATGAGGGACATGTACATGTCCATGATGGAGGCTAGGATGGAGTCTTTGCACAGAGGAATGGAGGCTACTGCAGAGATGATAGTGGGGCTATATGATCAGCCACTAGTACACAGGTGGACTATGGACAAGTTTCGTAGTACTATGGCTTGGCCAGAGCAGGCACAGGGGAGTGGGTGTAGAGCAGTTGGAGCACCAGGCAGAGATGAGGATGATTTTGAGGACGCAATGGCTGGTGAGGATGATGACTCAGATGAAAACATGGGATGAGAAGGAATCTACTGGTGGATGCCAAAGCTTAAGACAGGGATTTTTATTTTTCTTTTGAACTTTTCATTTTTTAGAATAGGTTGAATTTTGATTGTTAGTGTCTATGCTTGGCTTGTACACTTTTTTTGATGATGGTTTGACGTAATGAAATGTGTGATGAGTCTATTTGATGATGATTTGATGTGAATGATGATTGAGAATGTGTTGCATGTTGATATCCAGGTGAATGGTTCACTAGCTGTGTGAATAGATGTGTGATGATTCATGATTGTGGTTTTGATGCTAAGCAGGGTGTGAGAAAGCATGATATGTGAGCTTTTGAGCTCCAGAGTATTTCTTGATATATGTATTGTTCACAGGAAAGCATGAATGATATTGCCTGAGTCTTGATGATTGATTGAATTGCATGTTTATGTCATATGATCAAGGCCATGTTTGGAAGCCCTTTCTTAGCCAAAATTTTCGCCCAAAATGATTAAAATGTTATACCCTTTTTGAACCTTGGCCTTAAATAGGAGTAAAACCCTTGTTTTAAAATTATTTACCTTGAGTTGGGTTGAGAATAATTGCATGTATTGAAAAGGTTCAAGTTTGGGGTTGTTGGGGAAAATTGAAAAGTAAAAGAAAGGCATTGAGCTTATGAGTTGAAAAAGAAAAATGCATGAGACAAGAAAAAGAATAAAAGAAAAAGCATGAAAGATGAGCTCAATGTAAAGGAAAAAGGAAGAAGTTGGGAATGAGTGAGATTGGTGGAAAATAGAGTTTGTACTTGAACTTTGAATGTTAAAATAACTCTCTTGACTCAAGGATTTTGTGCTCCTAGAAAAACCAATTTTTCTTGTTAGCCCAACCTCATTGTAAGCCTTGGAAAAGTCCTTGTGAATGCATTTTGCATGTGAGAATGTTGATTGTATTAGATGAAGGGCAATTTTGTTTCAGGTGACTTGTGAATAGTAGAGAGTTGGAGGGTCCTCTTAAACACTTGAGTGAAAAACTTGCTTGGTGAAAATTGATAAATCTTTTGTTTACATCTATGCTTAGTGGATTGATCATTCATGAATAAAACATTTGTTGCGGAATATGTGATTATGTGAACTGAATTGGATTGAAAGCATGCATGCATCTTGATTTGATTTCATTGAAAATTTGAATTGAGTAGTTCTTGTCATATGAAAAATGAATTTTTGGATTGTTGAACTATTTGATGAAAAAGTGGAAAGCCAAGTGTTGTCTTGTTTGCTTGAGGACAAACAAAGTTCTAAGTTTGGGGTTGTGATAACAGTCTAAAAATCGTTATTTTTATGCATAAATTTGATATCAAAACACAATCTTTGCGGCTTAGAATGAGCTTAAAATCAAGTAAAACACTTAAGTTGAGTCAAATGAGAGTCAAAAGCTATTTTGAGAGATATTATGCATCTTTTGCATTGTTTTGCAGGGTTTTGATGAAGAATGAAGATGGAAGTGAAGTAGGAAGGTCTTAGACTCTAGAAAGAAGGAGAAAAAGGAAGAAAAGAAAAGTCTATGCATCGCTCAATGACAAAACTGATCGCTGAGCGCCAGGATGCGAGGGAGAGCCACTGTCTGGCGCCAGGGAAGCAAAGCTGAGCTTCCAGGTGATTTGAGGCAAACCGCTCAATGGTGAAACTGACCGCTGAGCGGTGGCACAATTATGGGCAAACCGTCCAGGGGCAAAGTTGGACGCTGAGCGGTTGTCTGCTGGGCTTGGGCCGACTTTATGATCTTTTGTTGCGCTATAAATAGCCTTAGTGCGACTCAAAACCTAATCTTTTGGCACGCAAGAAGTCCACAACATCTCTACACTCCTTGGAGGCTGTTCTTTGGATGCTTAGACTCCAATTTACTAAATCTAGGGTTTATTCTTCCATTCTTCCATTGTATTTCATCTAGTTTCACCATGACAATGGTGAACTAAACCCTTTTGTTGTTGGGGAACAATGTAATCTTTTGAAACTCTCTTTTATTAAAATTCTTATTTATTTTATATGCTTGCATATGCTTGATTTATCAATTGTTGGGTTCCTTACCTGTGCTTAATGCTTTTATCGTTTAACTCATTCGTTGTTTGTCTTGATTGATACGGAGATGTACGGTCATGTCATGAACTGGGGGGAATTCCTTGATTAAGCAATACTGTCTAGAGATAGGGGTAGGACGATCAATTGTATTTTGCTTCCGTTTATCATGCATTATTAGTTACTAGGGGAGGCTAGAGATAGCAAGCCAGTAATTAGTAATAGGCTCTTTTCGCCAAGAGATTGTGTCTAGGGTAGACTAAGAAAGTTTGCATGACAATTTGATAAATAAGCTAACTAAATAAGAAAAGTAGATAAAAGAGAGCGGATTAGATGAAATTGTAAACCCCAACAACTCCATTCATCCATATTTTTTGTCCTTTGCCAATTTATTCATTTGCATTTTGCATGTTTATTTTCGTTTGCATTCAAAACACTTCAATTCTTTTCTTCTCAAGTTTAATGCAATTGATCTACATGAACCTTAAGGCCTGAGAGTTCCTCTGGGAAAACGATACCCGTTTATATTACTTGATAACGGTCTGGTACACTTGCCAAGGGCTTAACACCTTGGTAACCAATATCTACTTAACCATGACTCCTTCTCAAATCTGTTCCAAACCTTAGGGTAGACTGAAGCTTGATATGATGTCATCTTTGTCCTATTGGCAGCCCATTTCTACATAATATAAACCCTAATGTCTTCTAACATGCTAATAATAGGCTCAGACCTACTATCAACTAGCATACTATAAAGGCCTCACACATGTTGTTCACAAGAGTGTAAAATTGTGATCTAGAGGTGAATCTAGATCTTGACCAAAACTTGGCATAAGTAATATTACTTGTCAAGTATTTAAATATGAACTATGAGTATATCAAATAATTATAAGAACTGAGATACATACCTAGGTGGAATGGCAAGCAAGTATTTAAAAGCGTCTACATTTATGGCTTTAATATTCCTCATTTCAGCTTCCCATTGTTGTGGATGTGTGGCTATTGTTGCCCTCCACATGAGACGTTTAAGATTTTTTCCAAGAAATGTTTTTCTGAAATTTGAATGTAAATGCCTAACACAAAATCTTTGTTTTACCCCAGGTAGAAGATCTTGAAAAGCTGCCAAAAGACCATGACATGTTCAATATATTGAGTTACATATACAATGTATTGTTAATGAAGATATTAAGTTATATGTAGAAGAAATTGATCATTGACTGACCTTTTGTTGGTTTGAAATAAATGTGATTTCTGCACACACAACTTTCCCACCAAGGTCCTCAATTAAAAGCTCCAAGAACCAAGTCCAAGAACCAACTAGATGAGAGGGGATGCCCTTAATTCCTAGGGCTTGGTCGTCCATGTAACGCCCCGACAACTTACAAGGACTGTTGATTGCCCCCACACATCAACACGAGGCTTTCCAGTGTGCTTTGTCCTCACTCACACACTTTCCGAGAAAACTTCCCGGAAGGTCACCCATCCCATAATTACTCTAGGCTAAGCACGCTTAACCATGAAGTTCTTATGAGTTAGGCTACCAAAAAGCAAATGCATTTGTTGATATGAGTAGCCAAATCAATCCCTTTAAGCTATCCTTCAACTGTATAGTCCCATACCTATACAGTCTCTAGATCCCTCTCATTCCGGTGTATGTTCGATTCGTCCACGTGCTCCTTCCACTGGAATGTTCGATTCGTCCACGTGCCCCTTCCACGTATCAATTTATCCTATCAACAATATCTCCCAACACATCATCATTATAAATTCCCAACATCATTATGAAGGACCTTGATCTGTATCCTGTACCCAACAATACTATCGGTAGCTTCTTCTTACATGCACCTTTTTATCATTTACTTATTAATATATAAAGTCTCACTTAAGTTTAATAAAAGACATTCAAACATTAGATCACAAAATCTCATCCATATTTTGTTGTCAATCTCACATAAGTCCCGTTTTAATAATAGATTAAAATTATAATTAAACCCAACAACAAGCTAAATT
>NW_014542187.1:31519-35645 GCF_000741045.1 Vigna radiata var. radiata
AACTCGCATCATACAATTATATATTAAAGAAGATTTAACTAATTAATACAATAAAATATTTTTGCAATATTTTAATCAAAACATACCATTCCATGCAGCAATTTTAATCCAAACAACAAATAATTTCTTGTGGCATTTTGATGTTAAAACAGTAAATTTCTGGTACAATAACAACAATCAAAACAACCTAATACAGAAATATTTTCTAATGCAATAGCAGCAAAACATCAAGCAATTTATACACCCTTTTTCATTCTAAACAGCAATTAGAGACAACAAAAGGAACAATAACACNACTGCTAGTGATTGTAAAACTGCACCGCTTAGACAATCGTTTTCTTTTAAAACCACCCTGGTTGAAGCACGTAAACAATTTGAAAGCCACATTGGCTATGCCCCGTAAAAGAATGAAAAGTATATCTCATCTCATCCGTATAATTCAAAACTACTTTTCTAATTCATTGCATCATATTTCCTTCCAAAGCCAACGTGGATTTGGTTACATAATCATCCCAACATCAAACCAGATTTAAAACCATATTTTTAATACATATCAATATAATATTATAAGCACAACATGAATTATAATAGGTTTGATCTCCCTCAACAAGACACATTGGTACACGATAGTCTAACCCAACCAGAATCTTAGCGGCAAATAAAATAGGCAGCGGCAGAGAAAATATTGAAAACAACCAAATTTTTCAGCATCAAATTAATTAGTAGTACAAACCTTAATTGAAAGGTACCGCATGCCAACAAATATTTATTCCGATTGTTCTAGTTCTGCTGCATGTAGATAATAATTATGCATCTCCATGTTCAACTTACATTTATACATAACCCCGTCTATAAATTCATACAAAATTCCTCAACAAACAATATCACACAACCAATACAATAATTATCATGGATTAGCTTCCCATACCTTTTAAATTATTGGGTGCTTTGATCTTTTTGTGCTTCTACAACAAAATCCAAGTTTTTCCCCTTCTTTCTTAGTGCACAATGCCACGTGGCAAAAACATAAATTACAACTTAGCTACAGTTAATGCCGTCTGGTAGCAGTTAACGGTTGGGGTAAAATGTGTGCATTTTTACAAAAATTATGACCCAATTGAGGCAGTTCAAAACTTGAGGACCGAACTGAGATTTTTACACAAATATTAGGACCAAAGGAGGGTTTAAGCCTTATTATAACTATTATTATTATTATTATTATTATTATTACTATTATTATTATTATTATTATTATTTTTACCATTATTATTATTATTATTATTATTATTATTATTACTATTATTATTATTATTATTATTTTTACCATTGTTATTATTATTATTATTATAATAATAATAATTAATATTATTATTATTATTATTACTATTATTATTGTACCATAGGGGGCCGATCAAAGATTCGTCGGACGCCCAACGAGCGTGACGCCTCCGGCGCGAGACATACGCGTAACCATTAGTTAGGAGCTATGGTTTACAGAGGGTTGCCATCTTCACGGTAACAATGACGAAACCTGTGCACCCCGGCCGTTTGGGCGCGAGAAACCGTGCTCGAAATCAGGCAGGACGGATGGTTATCAACCAAACTAAAGGGTTTTCACGAATATATGTATGTCCTTTTAGTCCGTCGCGGCGTCGCCCGCGAGCCTAGGTGCCAGACAAGAAGTAACACACATAGACCGGACGTCCGCCGACTACAGACATACCGATGAAGCCAATTCAGGTAGAAGGAAGGATTATAATTAGATTAAGCTAAAACGCAATTAGGAGAATCGGGCCACAAATTGGGCCATGATTAAGGAATAGTTAATCAAGGGCTGATAACGAATACTATAAATACAGGTCAAAGGTGAAAGGTAGTTGGTTACATTAAATGCACATTTATTTCACTCTCTTTCTATCTCTACCCTTTTACCCAACACTTAACACTGATTTGAGCGTCAGAGTGCCATTAGCAGGTAGCTGACCGAACTCCGCGGTAGGTGAGCAATCCACGTCAGAGAACAACCGGGAGGGAGAGCGGAAGACCAGACGGTTGACTGCGGGAAATTGTGCAGGGAGACTTGGGAGACATTTCCAACCGAAACATTTTGGCGCCCACCGTAGGGCCGGAGGATTATAACCAATGGTGACCACGAGGAATACGAGCAATGACGATGCAAGTGGAGTAATTCGGGCTCTGCAGATGAGGATGGAAGAGATGCAGAGAAGGCATGAAGAGATGCAGAAAAAGCACGAGGAGGAAATGGCAGCGGTACGAGCAGAATGCTTAGCTCAATTACGAAAGAGTAAAGCAAAGGAGACTGGAGAGGGTAGCAAGGAGGCCCACAGCAGCGCCTAGGGCCATGAGGACCGACGCCAAGAGGAGGAGAAGGAGGAGAAGAAGGAGGAGGAAAGTTTGGTGCTGATAAAAATGGAGGTACTGCCGGTTTTGGTACCCTTCGTACAGGCGGTGATGGACGTCCGTATATGATGGGTGTCGCGGCCCATACAAATTTGATTGCATATGAGAAATGTAGTATAGACTAGGAAGTGACTCCTAGGTCGTCTCTCAAGGACCAAATGTGGTTCGAGAATTAGGTCTAACACATAGTGGGGGGTTTGAAAGTGTTTGAGACGAGAATTAAATTCAATTAAAATGCACAAAAATTAAACGCAATCGAATAAAATAAAAAAAAAAAGTAAAATAAAATGCTAAACCCAACACTGTAACAACAATTATCTAAACACAATTAAAACTATTAAAATGCAACACTTAATTAAAAATATTAAAAACTATTCAACATTCAATATAAAATATTCTAAAGAAACAATTAAGAAAACATAAATTCTTTTCTACTCATTCACGTGCCCAATGTGCTATTAAAATGGAAGGAAATTTATTTCTCTCTTCTCCTAAAGCCCAACGTTACTTTCATCTCATAAAAGTAAAGAAAAATTAAAGGTGCTTCCAAGAACTCATCCCATGCCGTGACAACACTGCAGCTGCACCTTCTCCCAAGATTCATCACCGTATCCAATCTAGGCTTGGTTCAAGCATGAAGAAATAAGAAGTTGAAAGGTAAATTTGATAAAAAGAAATTAAAAGCAACTTGGAAGCACCGTGCATCACCAAGCTAGAATGAAATTTCATCTCTTAAAATGCCACCACCGTACCCTACACCTAATTCTATCTAATCTACTTTTCATTCTTCAAATAAATGAAAGAAAAAGTTAACAACACCTACAACTACCCAACGTCCCATCCTTAGTTCCACCTAATCTATTTCTCATTCAATTAAAATAAAGAAAAGTTAAACATTGCTATGTGACGTGAATACTCTTTGCATCATGAATTGAAAGAAATAAGAAAGTGTTGGAATTAAATGCTTCAATCACCGTGCACTACTATTCAAATGAAATCAGTTGCTCCAAGGACTTCCAAGAGTCTTCAACTCCAAGTACAATCACGTGCCCTTCATTCCAATTTCCTTTTCTCCAAGACCATTCATCTATTTACTTCTAATCTACCTACCATGATGGGACAATGCCTTGACTAAATGAAATAAAATGGAAATAAGTTTTTCTCCATTAATCAAGGTTGGTAGCAAATAAAAAAAAATATGCTAAAAGAAATGTTGCAGCCTATAAAACAAGAGGTAAAAGGACATGTGCTTCCTTCATTAACCATTGAAATCCGTGAACAATATATCAAAATGCTCTTCCCCAAAAACATAAACATACCATACAAGTTTAAAGAGAGTGAAATGGCTTCGGACGTTCCAGCCCCCTCTCCAAAGTAACGTTTTTGATTTTTTTTCTTTAGCCAAAATCCAAATGCATAGACATGGTTCCAAGAGAGAAAACATTACAGCCAAAATAAAACTCTGCTGCCAGTGAATGACGACTGATGGTGTTTTTCTACGATCATGTGTCATCAAAATGTGAGGGTGGGGTCCACCTTAAATCCCTAGGGTTCCAAGTGCGAAGTGTCAAATAAAATTTTGGGCCCAACAACATTTTTCCAAAATTGGCCCAAGAAGTAAAGAGTTTGTCCAAAAAGTTTAAGCAATTAAATTACAATACAACTAAAATTTAAAATGTCTAATTTTGAGAGTCTTGAATTTATT
>NW_014542187.1:36525-39224 GCF_000741045.1 Vigna radiata var. radiata
AACCTCTAATTTCATCCTCTTCTTGACTCCATTATTCACATAATTTTTTTAATTAATTTTTTTTTTCATTTTTCTCTGTTTTTTTCTTTTTTTTCTTTCATCTTGTCTCTTTTTTTTTCTCTTTTCACAACACAACTCTAAGAGACAAGATATACACAACATATTCTCAAAAATAAAAACAAGAAGAGGAACCAACTAACCAATTCATCTGAATCTCCCAAGAGACCACCCTTATTCCCAAAACAATTCCAAAGCTCCAAAATTCCCTAAGGTTAAGGTAATCATGGTTTTTCACTTAGGGCTAGTGTATCAGCTTCAAAAGAAAGAAATGAGGGAAAGCACAGGCTCAAAGGGGCTATCAAAGGATCAAAACAGGGTAGGCTCATCTGGCTAGAGAGGCTCAACAACAAAACTGCCTTTATCACTTTAAAACATGCATATCAATCAAGAACTATCAACAAGAGTCAAGCCAAGGCATATGTGCCAGGAATCAAGAGACATATCACACACAAGAAAGAATATCAAGTGGTTCAAATTCTCACACAGGGTATGTCTGTCACAATCAAATCACCTTCTCAAACATCATAATCATCTTCCCAAGCAAAGAAAAGCAAGGATTTCCAACGAATCAGAGTATTAATAAAGTGAAGGAAAAACTGTCAACCTAAACAAAGTCCAGAAATCAAGAGAAACATGCAAAACTGTACACAAGACACAACAAAAACTACCTAGAAAAGAAAAAAAAATTTACGCAGAAAACATAAACTAACAAAGAAAATAGAATTNTCCCCCAACAGACCACACTTAAACTACACAGTGTCCTCAATGTGTCACAATCATCAAATCAGAAATCAGAACAGTCTACAGATCATGGACAAGTGCAATAAAAGTGAGGAAATAAGGAGAAGAAGGGAAAAGAAAACTCCCCTGGTCATGGTGGCAGTTGCAAATTTTGGATTTGTAGAGAAGTGTCCTCCATAAATGGATCAAGAAATGAAGTGTTGAGGAAGGACTTCATTCGCCAAATTTGATCCAGAAGAGAAATGTCTTCCACAACTGGATCAAGGAAGGGATGATTCATCAGTAAATCACCTTCAGTCGTGGAAGACGAAGAAAGTCCACCTGGCTTAAAATATCTGCTCATATCTGCCTGGTCCTCAACATTTTCATCAGATTCACAGTTAGTATCACCAATCATAAAGTTGGAAGCTGGTTGTATCACAGAATTGATTTCAACACAAATAGAGNAAGAACCAGCTTCACAACTACATTTAAAATTTTCAGAAAACTGTGAAAGATCAAAATTTAATCCCAAGTCTAAAGCATCTTCAGTTTTCANAGTTTCCATATCAAAATCAACACTAACATGTGAATTCTCAGCATAATCAAGAATATGTGAATGCATAAACAGCTCAGGCAAATCAAGTGGGAATTCAAGTTTAGAGAAAACCTGTGCTGATTCATGATTCATCTCACCAATAACAGCGGAATGTGCAACTGCATCCTCAAGTGCAAGAGGGAAGGCATAGGACGGTGGGGAAGTAGATGGCGCAATAGTAAGCTCATGACTCTGCTTCCCATCTCCTATGTGGATGACACCAACATCGTCTGGAAGCTGAACAGCCTGAAATGGGGATTCCTCTTACACATGAGACTCTTCCTCAGTGAATTGAGTTGCAATCTGCCCCAACTGATTGCTCAAACTTTGAAATGAAGCTATAAATTCCTGCTGAAACTCCTGAAACTGCATAATCTGATCTCTGGTTTCCTTTTGAAACTGCATATTTTGAGCAGTCATCTGTCTTAACAACTCCTTCAATGTAGGCTCAGAAGTAGTAGGGTGAGGATGAGGAGTTGCTTGGGCAGGCCCATGAAACTGCAACTGTTGTGGTTCCTGGACAGGTGGAGAAGGCATAGAAGAATTCAGAAATGGTAGATATTGCTGTGGAGCATCATACCATCCCAAGCTAGGGTCAGTCCACCCAGGACCGTTGCTATGACCATACCGCACAGGGTCGAGCAAGCTATGTTTGGTGGTGAGACTGTACTAAGTTGGTGCTTTGTCCCAAGATTTGGAAATTTTTTAAAGTCTTAGTTTTTTAGACTTAGGGGCTGCAATGCACTCTTTAAATCCCAAAATGACGACTAGTGTCAAAATATTGTAAAAATATAGGTGCAAGAAATGTTTCAATTTACTTGTTTTTCAAGCAAGCTATGTTTTGTGGTGAGACTGGACTAATTTGGTGCTTGATGCCAAGATTTGGAAATTTTTTAAAGTCATGGTTTTTTAGACTTAGGGCCTGCAATGCACTCTTTAAATCCCCAAATGATAATTAGTGTCAAAATATTGGTTCAAGAAATGTTTCAATCTAGTTGTTTTTCAAGCAAGCTACGTTTTAGTGATGAGACTGTATTAAGTTGGTGGTTGGTGCCAAGATTTGGAAATTTTTTAAAGTCTTAGTTTCTTAGACTTAGAGGTTGCAAGGCACTCCTTAAATCCCCAAATGACGATTAGTGTCAAAATATGGATGCAAGAAATGTCTCAATTTAGTTTGCTTTTCAAGCAAGCTATTTTTGGTGGTGAGACTGTACTAAGTTGGTGGTTGGTGCCAAGATTTGGAAATTTTTGAAAGTGGTAGTTTTTTAGACTTAGGGGCTGCAATGCACTCTTTAAATCCCCAAATGATGACTAGTGTCAA
>NW_014542187.1:41242-52965 GCF_000741045.1 Vigna radiata var. radiata
CAAATGATGACTAGTGTCAAAATATAGGTGCAAGAAATGTTTCAATTTAGTTGGTTTTCAAGCAAGCTATGTTTGGTGGTGAGATTAGACTAAGTTCGTGCTTGGTCCAAAGATTTGGAAATTTTTTAAATTCTTGGTTTTTTAGACTTAGGGGCTATAATGTACTCTTTAAATCCCCAAATAACAACTAGTCCCAAAATATAGGTGCATGAAATGTTTCAATTTAGTTGATTTTCAAGCAATCTATGTTTGGTGGTGAGACTGTACTAAGTTGATGCTTTGTGCCAAGATTTGGAAATTTTTGAAAATGGTAGTTTTTTAGACTTAGGGGCTGCAATGCACTCTTTAAATCCCCAATTGATGACTAGTGTCAAAATATAGGTGCAAGAAATGTTTCAATTTAGGGAGTTTTCAAGCAAGCTATGTTTGGTGGTGGGACTAGATTAAGTTGGTGCTTTGTGCCAAGATTTGGAAATTTTTGAAGGTATGGGTTTTTTAGACTTAGGGGCTGCAATGCACTCTTTAATTCCTTAAATGACGACTAGTGTCAAAATATAGGTGCAAGAAATGTTTCAATTTAGTTGCTTTTCAAGCAAGCTATGTTTGGTGGTGAGACTGGACTAAGTTGGTGCTTGGTGCCAAGATTTTAAAACAAATTTAAATTCTTTTTTTAAAGATCAATCAATATTGCATAATATTCGAAGGAAAGGAAATGATGTTATTATTCATGCACCCGAGCTCCAATTACTTTGTCATTGCTCTATTGGTGTGTTGATTCAACAATAACTCTAGAAATATGCATCCAAATTTCAAAAACGCAGAACACACTAGATTTAAACAATTGAAGCAATTAACATAACTGGACATGATAGATATGGATTTCAAAAATTAAAATACTCAAAGCAAGGAAATGAACACATTAAAATGATGGAAACAAAGCAATTAAAAGTTGGAACAAAGAAACAACACAACAGAAATTACTAGAATTGAAATACTCAATGAAACACTGTGCACAAAATCAAAAAAGACAAAGGAAATGTATGGACAAAATAGAATGAAAGGAAAGAAATACTTAGCTGGAGCGTGATGCAGAACCTAGGCTCTGAATACCACTTAATATGGTTACTCCAGCGGGAAGGATGGGTTGAATGCAGCGGAAGCAGGAAATGGTCTGGACAACGTGGTGTAGAGTGAAAACAAAGGTTGAAACTGATGGAGAAAGAGCTTAAGGTGAGTGGGTAAACTAGCTCAGGCGGCCTTCATTGGAAGGAAGCTAGGTGTAGGAGGGAAAGCTCAAGATAGAGTGACTTTTGGTAAGAGTTTAGGTGCTAGAAATGCTTCAACATGATAAACTATCATTTGATTCAAAAGTCTCTCGTACAATCTGATGGGTTCTATTTTATAACACTTTCAATCTATCTATTTGGTGCTTAGGCTAAGTTGATAATCAGCCACGTGTCTTGGTGTGCATCTCATGCTAAAATACATTTAAGCACCTAATTCACGTGATGCAAAGTGGAGATGGCCTTGCGGATGGTTGAGTGCTCCTAAGGCTTGCACTGGGCGCACCTTCATGGGCTGCATTGATGCTTTCCTTGGCTAGCTCCCTCCATGGGTTTGGACACTTGGTTGCCTTCATGAGCTTAGACTGGTTGATTTGGATCCATTAACAATTAAAAAATAGCTTCTTTTAAATCCTCTTGAAGCCTTCCTTATTCTTCTAGTAATTGGACTTTGATTATTTGATGGGCATGGACCTCGTCTATTATCTAGAGTCTGTTTTAGTATCTTTTTTTGAAATTAATGTAATATGGCTATAAGGCCCTTTATGTTTGAACTCTGTTATTCTGTTATTTCCTATTATGAATGAAATATAAATATTTCAGATTATATCCTATTTTGATTGATTAATTTGATTAGTTGAATGATTAGATGAATTTGATTGTATAATCTTGTTGTATGAATGCAATATGTTATTTCACTCTCATACACAGTATTGCACACTCATACTTATTTGATAGTTATGTTGCTTCACAATTGTTCTGTATTACTGAACTAACACTCAACATAGTTGAGAAAGTTGTGATTTGCAAATCTATTACAAAATTTGACAAGTTTACATGAACATAACACTTTTCTGGAATTGATTGTCAAATGCACAACAGAAGTTAATCGGTTATAATGTTAGTGAAATTGATTAATAGATAGAAAACTTGGTTTGATTCTCATTTCTGCTGAATCATTTATACTGAAACATTCATTCTGCTATTAAATGATTTCACACATTCATAAAACTCTTTACTTCATATCTACTACATATCGAAATTAAGTATCTTGAATATTGCACATGATAGTATAATGGCATCAAGCACTATTTTCACTTTCATACAAGTTAATAAGTCTCTTTCCTGTTACTTGGTATCTTTTTTGCTAATGTCCAAAGGGGAAGAAGTAACAAGAAAAACGGTTTCTAGTTGTACATCATCAAAAAAAGGAAGATTGTTGATAGGGGGAGCTATGTGAAAGCTAAACCCAAACCCACCCTTATGTATTTTTGATGATGAGAACAACAAAAACGTTCAAATAGTTTCTTGCACACATTATGCAAAGATGTGGTTATTTCATCACATTCTTTATTTGTTTGTATTTCAAGAAATGGGTAAAGATTCTCCAAAGATTTTGAAATTTTAATACAAAACCAATTCTCCCCACTCTTGGTTGGAAAATAAGGCCTATATTTTTCTACAGGGATATCTTTGTATTAAAAGATACTTTTGGAGATATGTCATAATAAAGAATGCAGAAAAAAAAAATTGAAATTATGTTCAAACACTTTGATGGCAAAAAGGCCAAAAAGTTATAACAACTTAACAAAGAGTAATAACACAATGCAAAATCAATTACCATTCAGTAGTAAAAAATTGACTTTTTACAGCGCACATTATGTCACGGTTCACAAGAAACCGCAGCAAAATACTGCGCGGTGGCATTTTTGAAAATAAATCGAACTTATAGGCTGCGGTTCTCAGAGAAACTGTGGTCTATTCCCCAGTCAAACTTTTGCCTTTGACGCCACGTCAGAAAAATAATAATTTGCAGGGGAATAGACCGCGATTCTGTGGGCAATCACGGCCTATTCCCCTGCAAATTTATTACAGGGGCTAAAAACGCGGGAATTTCAGAAGTTGCAGGGGGAATAGGCCGCGGTTGCCCACAGAACCGCAACCTATTCCCCCCTGCAAATTCTGACATTCCTTACTAGCCAGCCCTGCAATAAATTTACAGGGGAATAGGCCACGGTTGCCCACAGAACCGCCGCCTATTCCCCTGCAAATTTATTGCAGGAGCTGACAATGCAGGAATTTCAGAAGTTGTAGGGGGAATAGACCGCGGTTGCCCACAGAACCGTGACTTATTCCCCCCTGGAAACATCTAACATTACCCAAATGGCAGTTGGGAGGCAATTGAAGGATTTCGAACGTCAGGGAATAGGTCGCGGTTGTTCAGGGAACCGCGGCCTATTCCCTGATCTGAATAAATTTGAAATATTACCAGGGTATAGGCCGTGGTTGTGGAGGGAACCGCGACATAAAGATTTCAAAAAAATTTCAAAATTGCCATTTTGATTTATTTTTTCAGGGGAATAGGCTACGATTTTTGGGGTAACCGCAACCTATTCCTATTTATTATCGCGGTTAAGTTAAGAACCGCAGTCGATTCCCTGAAAAAAAATTAAAACGTTAGATGAACAGTATCATCTCCTTCCTCGCGCAAACAGTTTCAACGCAGAACGCTTCCATTCTCCGTTGACCCCGAATGTTTTCTTCCATTTTCAACCATTTTACACCGTTTAAACTCGTTTTTTTTTCGCTGGCATTGCCATTTTGGACATTGGAGAAGAGTTTTAACTGATCAAAATCGTTGGAAACGTCTTTATATTGGGTTTGTCTGATTCTTCCCTTTAGTCGTAAATTGCGTTTCGATTTTTGTCTTTATTTCTTAAACTAATATTTGTTTGTATATTTTTACAGGTTTGAATATTTTAGATTTTATTTTTCTATCGTTTTGATCGCGGGTTATTCATCGTTTTTAGCTTTTCACACTACCAGGTTCTTATATTAATTTTTAAATTTTACTTTTATTAGATTGTATTACTTTTTATTATAATTTTGTACGATTGAATATATGAGTGAGTGATGATATAATTTTGTATCTTTGAATAAATTTATATGATTGTATATGATGGTATGATTTAAAGTTTAATTTTTTTATTTTACAATGTTATTTTTATGTTGAATATATGTTATTATTTCAATGCTTTTGATCGAATGATTGTATGATTGAATTGAATTAACCTAAATTTGTTGTTAGATGATGAACATTTTTTTTTGTATTGTACTTTTGTAGAATTTATAAGTCAGAATATTTAGGAATGGATTGAAATTGGATTAATTTACCACGCATTAGTGTTGAGTACGAGAGAGGGGTAGAAGAATTTATACAATTTACACAACGTAATGAGGGTACAAGTGATGATGAAGTGAAGTTTAGATGTCCTTGTGTGAACTGTTTGAATGGGAGAAAGTTGAACGCAACCCAAATTAGAGAGCATCTTATATGTGATGGTTTCCTAAGATGTTATACAACATGGATATGGCACGGTGAAAAAATGCACTTTTCGACTGACTCCCAAACTGAAAATGTTATTGATTCCACCATGGAAGAAGATTGATCGGATGAAGACAAATTAGAGGACATGATCCGCGATGTTGGCGCAGAAAATTTTGCCAAAGCTCATGTGTATGAGACGATGTCCACTGATGCGGAAACACCTTTGTATGTCGGTTCAACTAAGTTCACATGTTTGTCAGCGGTGTTAAGACTCATGAATTTGAAGGCGAGCAATGAATGGACTGATAAGAGTTTTACAGAATTGTTGACGTTGTTGAATGAAATGTTGGCAGATGGAAATACACTACCTACTATGATGCGAAGAAAATTCTTTGTCCAATGGGTATGAAGTATAAAAGGATACATGCTTGTCCCAATGACTACATTTTATAGAGGAAAGAGTTTGAATTTTTGACAAAGTGTCCAAAATGTGGCTTATCACGATACAAGTCAAAAAACAATAGTGAAGATAATGGTCAGATAGAAAAAAATGGATCTACTTTGAAAGTAGTTTGGTACCTTCCTATAGTGCCCAGAATTAAGCGTTTGTTTACGAATCCCAAAGATGCTAAAAACCTTACATGGCATGTAGATGAGAGAAAAATTGACGGGTTGCTTCGTCATCCAGCTGATTCAAAGCAATGGAAAATTATTGATCAAATATTCCCCCAATTTGGTAAAGAGTGTAGAAATCTTAGGCTTGGTTTAGCCACTGATGGAATGGACCCATTTGGTAATCTGAGTATCAATCACAATTGTTGGCCAGTTATATTGATAATTTACAACTTATCTCTTGCATTGTGCATGAAGAGGAAGTACATGATGTCGTCTATGATGATATCTGGTCCAAAGCAGCCTGGAAATGACATAGATGTTTATCTAAGCCCACTAGTTGAAGACTTGAAGTTTTGGGGGGTTGATGGGGTTGAAATATTTGATGTATTCGCTTTTGAAACTTTTGTGATGCGTGCAATGTTATTTTGCGCCATTAATGACTTGAAGTTTTGATAAATTATATGATATTACATATGTCTTTTATTAATATTTCATGTTCTTATTTATGTTGAGAGATATATGGCTGATCATCCACATTCTTCAGGGGATGAGGCTCCCCCTTCCAGATCCACTAGAGGACCCACCAGGATGAAACAACTTTTGATAAGAAAGAATAGTGGTGAAAGAACACCGGTGAATGTTAACGTGATCACGGGTGTAGCAACTGGCCCCTATGCAGATGACTTCCGATCATACTGATGAGCTTTCGCAACCCACACAAATTTGATGTGCAAATAAATTCAGTATAGCTAGGGAATGACCCCTAGGTCGTCTCCCAAAGACCAATTTTGCGGTTCAAGAATCAAGTCTAACATGAAGGGGGGGTTTGTGAAAAGGGTTTTGCAAAAAATAAAGAAGTCAATAAAGACACAAATGCAAACAAACTAATTTAAGTTAGCATGGTAATTAAACTAACACTATTAAAAACCTTAGACAACATTCAAACAAAATAAAATAAAATACTAGACCCCAACAAGACAACAAACAACTACCCAACACAGTTAAATTAAATTAAATGCAAAACTAAATTAGAGAGAGATCACAAGCAACTAATCCTAATATGCAAATTAATTTAAAACAAAAGAATTAAGCAAACACAACTTTTTTCTAGCAATTCATGTGACCAAGTGTGCACCAAATAAAGAAATTGAAAATGAAAATGGCCTAATGATACACGGGGTCCTAGCAGGCTGCATCCAGGTCCTATAACAAGACAGATGGCTCGACAACTATAGCAGGAACTTAACCAGCCAACACTAGAAGGTCAGATATTCTTGACATATTTTGAGTGAAAGCCAGGAGGGCAAGATCAAGAGCCAAGATGGTCCAAGGAAGGGAAGGGATAACACACCACATTTTCCTTACATGTATGACACGACACATTTAGTTTTATAGCTGTCACACATTTAACACATGCTACTTAGTTAGAAAACATTTTCCACATGTTACATAAGGCCTTCTAGAAGGCTAACACATGTTGCACATGGCTGCCTACGTGTTAGCAGATCCACATTTCATGGATCTAGTATTTTCCTTGCCAAGGCCGAATGGGTATGCTTATAAAAAACCCAAGGCAGCTTCTATATGTTACTTTTGGAAATTGAGAGATTAATTGCTGATGCATTTTCCAGCTTTTCTCCTCCGAGAGTCACTCACTTGTGCTTCTTTTCCTTCTCCTCTAGCTTCCTTCCTAGAGAGGGCTTTCTGAGCTAGCATCCCTGCCACTATAAGCACTTCAATCAGCAACCTCATCCATTAACCAAAACTTCGCTGCTACCAAATCAATGCCATATACACTCAGATCTGCTGCTGCCACCTTCACCTTCGGTTTCCTCTCCAAATTCCTTTCCATCTACACTGTTCCATTACCTGAGCTCATGGATCTGGACTGTCTTCCAATGCTGGACGTATCATTTGGTATTCAGAGCATGGTTCAAGAGGCAACCGTGAGCTAAGTCATCTTTCCATTTTTGTTTAACTGTCACAGATTTGCTTCTCTGTTTTTACTTGATTCTGGTACTGTTCCATTCAGTTTCTTGCTCAGTAGGTTCTGTTTGTGTGTTTTTCTTGTGTGCTAGCCTGTCTTTGAGTGTTGATTCTTCATTTTATTCGGTCAATCCATTGCTTAAGTCATTTTATTTTGAGAAATCAATTTTGTCATGTACTGTCATGTATAAACAAATTTGTTGCTGATTTGTTCATTAATTATGTTTTCCTTTTGAAAACTGTGTGTTCTGCTAGTGTTAAATTTGAATGAAGCTTAACAACTCTGCACAATTAAAGAGCAATGACAATCGTAATAATGAGCTCAAGGCATAATTCGTGTTAAGCAAATCAGATTTGCAGTTCAGAGTTGATGCAAGCATTGTTTTACTCGTTGCAGTATTCAAAGTGATTTTGCAATATCTGATTATGTGCTAAGTGAGTTTTCTGGAAAATGTATGATGTATACCATGTTAGCATTGAAATGATGCTGTAAAAGGTTGAATAACATCATTAGAAATCTCACATGAGTTAGATCTGCAGTTGACCGTACTGCACTTCTTTGCTTTTCAAATTTTTGGGTGTTTTCAATCTGGTTCAGTAGTAGATCATTGCTGGACATCTTTAAAAATGATTCCAAAGCTTTCTTCAAGTTTTAAATGATAAATATGGATGCAAATGTTGGTCCAAAGGTCATTTGATTCATTGTAGCAAATTCTGGTTGGTTGAGTTGTGAATAGTAAGCCAATTTTACTGCATAATTGAGTTTCGAATAGTCCAATTCTGGATGGATTGAATTTAGCTTCAAAAGCTATTGTCTACAAGTTTACTTTGGTCATTAAAACTTGGTTATGCAGAGAAATTACACTCAAAGCCAGTTCCTATAAATTTCACTAAACAACCATCAGAATTAGCTTTCTTTGAATACAAACTGCATAATTTTGGCATTGAAATTCTGATCTGTGTGGTGCATCGAGATGCCATAAAATTGTAGCAAGAGCTTGGCCAAATTTTACTAAATATAACAGAACAGATTGTGTAATCAAAAGAGTTTGAAAATCATTCAAAAAGCTGATTGGCCAGTGCAAGAAAATTGGCAAATTTTGGCACCAAAATCTGTCTTCATTCAGGCATTTTCACAAACAGATTGGACAGAATTTTAATTGCTTCTAAATTCGATTCAATTGCAGTTTGATTTTGTTTCTTGCTTTGTTAATCTGTGTTAGAACCATTCCTAAGCTTCTCTTTGTTGTGCTATCATGTTTCTATACCTTTTATTGCTTTAATTTCATTTTTTGGCATTCTTGCATACCACATGTTTGATAAAAGGGTGAGTATTGCAGTCTGGTTCAGCAGCAGAAAGTATATTTTCTAGTCACTAAATTCACTCATTGTTGGGTTGATTCTGTACTGGTAGAGATGCTTTCGTGGAAGGGTGGTTTGCTTCAGAAA
This sequence comes from Vigna radiata var. radiata, assembly GCF_000741045.1. NCBI lineage: Eukaryota > Viridiplantae > Streptophyta > Magnoliopsida > Fabales > Fabaceae > Vigna > Vigna radiata. Next base: position 49,904 of record NW_014542187.1, read on the forward strand.
TTTCCTGTCTCGGTAGCATCTTAGGGAGTGGAGAAGTGATTAGAAGAACAAGGCAAAATGACAAAAGGGGAGCCAGTTCTGCTGTCATACTGCTGAAACTGCAGCAGAATTGTCCGAAGTAAATTTCACTACTGAAACGTCCAAACCTCACTGCATTGCAACTGTGAGACTTGCATTTGGCACATTACACAGCCAGAAATTTCTTCAGAGAAGCTAAAGTTGCATTGTCAATTCCTTTCCTAGTTATCTTGTTTAATTTTTGTATTTGTTCATTTCTTCCTTGTTTGTAAAGGGCCATTTCAACCAAGTGAAGTGGAAGAGCTCATAAGTGTTCTTCCCTCATTTGCTAACTTGACTCAAAAGTCTCATAACCTAAAATTGGGAGACGGTGAGTGTGTCTTAGATCCAAAGTCTAAGCCTCACCTAGGAGACCTCACCTTTACATTTCCATTTTCTTTAAGCTTTTCCATTTGTAATTTGTTTTACTTTTGCGTTTAGGGAATTCGCTTAGAGTCCGGCATTAGAGTCCTAAATTCTTTGTTTACTTTGTTTTTGCTTTGCTTTTGAGTCTTCTTTTGTGATCTTAGAAGTAATCTTGGAGTAACAAGCACTAAGTAAGTAGCCTAGAACACTTTTGGAAAGGAAAAGGCTTGGTACTTAAGCAACCCTAGTGGTTCACCTCCCTTACCTGGAAATTGTTCTTAGGTGAAATCTAAGTAAATTGTAACACAAGAAAAAATTTTAGAATCACAAAATCTCAAAGCATCAATCTCCAAGAATTAGTGATTCTGAGGTACAAGTTACTCTTAAAGATATTTCAAAACAACTTAGAGAGTTAACTCAATGGAGAATTGATGCTGAAAGAAAAATGGATTATGCTCAACAAGATAGGGAAAGGCAAATCACCATAATTCAAGATGAGTTAAGAATCATGAGAGATGAGCAAGGGAGAATGAGGGGAAGTAGGAGTCGAGATTCTCACCATGAGGTAGAGAATTTTAGAATGGGAGACTATGATGGGGACTATTCTTCTTTTAGAAGACATGGCAATTTGATCATAATACTATACACCATGGTCTAACTAATACCACCATAGTGCATCAAAAGGATAAGAAGTTTGTGTTTCATCCTTTGACTCCTGCCTAGGTGGCTCAGGATCAAGCACAAATGAAGTCCACAAGGGATCAAGAAAAGGAACAAAAAAGAAAAAAAAGGATCAAAACAAAAGAAAGAGGGTTGTGAGTCTAGTGTTCCTTCCAAGGTTACTCAACATGAAGTCCTTTTAAACAAAAAGACTTTAATCAATACACTTCAAGTTGAGCAACCTTCATACCTCCTTCTTTGTCAAGGAACACTCACATGCACATCTAGTGATTCTAAGACTTCTACTTTATCTCTTCCAATACAAAAACTTTTGAAGGAATTTGATGATATATTTCCCAAAGAAATTCCAATTGGGCTTCCACCTATAAGAGGAATAGAACATCAAATTGATTTCATTCCAAGGGCAACTCTTCCTAATAGGCCTGCCTATAGGACTAATCCCCAAGAAACAAAAGAGATTGAGTCACAAGTTCAAGAGTTGCTAGATAAAGGTTTGGTTGAAAAGAGTTTAAGTCCATGTGTTGTACCTGTATTGTTGGTACCAAAGAAGGATGGAAAGTGGAGCATGTGTTGTGATTGTAGGGCTATCAACAACATCACAATAAAGTACAGACATCCCATCCCTAGGCTTGATGATATGTTGGATGAATTACATGGAGCTCAAATTTTCTCAAAAATAGATCTTAAGAGTGGATACCATCAAATTCGAATTAAAGAAGGAGATGAATGGAAAACTGCTTTTAAGACTAAGTTTCGATTGTATGAGTGGTTAGTGATGCCTTTTGGTCTTACAAATGCTCCAAGTACATTGATGAGACTTATGAATCATGTTCTAAGGGATTGCATTGGGAAGTTTGTAGTTGTTTATTTTGATGACATTTTGGTCTATAGTCAAGATTTGCACAATCATGAAAAACAATTGAGAGTTGTTTTAACAATTCTTAGAACCAACAAATTGTTTGCAAATCTTGACAAATGCACCTTTTGTGTTGATAGTGTCATTTCCCTAGGCTTTGTGGTCAATAAAAAAGGGGTTCATGTTGACCCTGAGAAAATAAAGGCTATTCAAGATTGGCCTCCTCCAAAGAATGTAGGAGAAGTTAGGAGTTTTCATGGATTGGCAAGTTCTTATAGAAGATTTGTGCCTAACTTCTCTAGTCTAGCTTCGCCTCTCAATGAGTTGGTGAAAAATGATGTTACATTCATTTGGGGAGACAAGCAACAAAAAGCTTTTGAGCTACTCAAAGAAAAGCTCACCCAAGCACCCATTCTAGCTCTTCCCAACTTTTAAAAAACTTTTGAGTTAGAATGTGATGCTTCGGGCCATGGAATAGGTGCGGTATTATTACAAGAAGGCCATCCCATTGCCTGCTTTAGTGAAAAACTTCATGGGGCTTCTTGTAACTATCCCACCTATGATAAGGAACTTTATGCTCTTGTGCGGGCTCTTCAAACTTGGGAACATTACCTTGTTTCCAAGGAGTTTATCATTCATAGTGATCATTAATCACTCAAATACTTGAAGAGTCAACACAAGTTGCAAAAGAGGCATGCTAAGTGGTTAGAATTCATTGAACAATTCTCTTATGTTATCAAATACAAGAAAGGAAAATCCAATGTGGTGGCAGATGCTCTATCAAGAAAAATTAATCTTTTAGCCACATTGGAAGCTCAAATTCTTGGGTTTGATAACATCACTGAGTTGTATTCACAAGATCCTGAATTTTCTCATATATATGAGGAATGTCTCAACAAATCTCAACGAGGTTTTTATGTGAGAGAGGGGTATCTTTTTAAAGAAGGAAAAATTTGTATTCCTCAAGGATCACATAGGAAACTCCTTGTCAAGGAGACACATGAGGGAGGCTTAATGTGACATTTTGGGGTAGAAAAGACTCTTGGCATGTTAAAGGAAAAATTCTTTTGGCCTCACATGAGAAGGGATGTTCAAAGGCATT
>NW_014542187.1:53420-72195 GCF_000741045.1 Vigna radiata var. radiata
GGAAATCACAAATCTTGGGATGAGTATCTTCCTCATGTAGAGTTTGCCTACAATAGAGTAGTTCATGGAACTACTAAACTTTCTCCTTTTGAAGTTGTTTATGGATTCAACCCTTTGACTCCTATGGATTTAATACCTCTTCCAACTTCTGTTGACTTTGTTCATCAAGAAGGGGTATCCAAATCTAAGTTTATCAAAGAATTACATCAAAGGGTAAGAGTTCAAATTCAACAACCAAATGAGAAATATGCCAAGAAACACAATAAGGGTAAAAAAGAGTTAATCTTCAATGAAGGTGATTTAGTTTGGATTCATCTTAGAAAGGAAAGGTTTCCTCAAATAAGAAAATCCAAACTTAATCCTCGAGGAGATGGACCTTTTAGAGTTGTGCGGAAGATAAATGACAATGCTTATCAAATAGATCTTCCGCCAGAGTATGGAGTCCATTCTACTTTTAATGTATCTGACCTTAGACCTTTTGCAGGCTATGATTCTGAGGAAGAGGATGTCTCTCTGGATTTGAGGACAAATCCTTCTCAAGAGGGGGGAGATGATACGCAGGGTCCTAACAGGCTGCATCCAGGTCCTATAACAAGACAGGTGGCTCGACAACTACAGTAGGAACTTAACCAGCCAACACTAGAAGGTCAGATATTCTTGACATATTTTGAGTGGAAGCCAGGAGGGCAAGATCAAGAGCCAAGATGGTCAAAGGAAGGGAAGGGATAAAACACCACATTTTCCTTACATGTATGACACGACACATTTAGTTTTATAGCTGTCACACGTGTAACACATGCTACTTAGTTAGAAAACATTTTCCACATGTTAAATAAGGCCTTCTAGAAGGCTAACACATGTTGCACATGGCTGTCTACATGTCAGCAGATCTACATTTCATGGATCTAGTATTTTCCTTGCCAAGGCCGAATGGGTATGCTTATAAAAAACCCAAGGCAGCTTCTGTATGTTACTTTTGGAAATATAGAGATTAATTGTTGATGCATTTTCCAGCTTTTCTCCTCCGAGAGTCACTCACTTGTGCTTCTTTTCCTTCTCCTCTAGCTTCCTTCCTAGAGAGGGCTTTCTGAGCTAGCATCCCTGCCACCATAAGCACTTCAATCATCAACCTCATCCATTAACCAAAACTCCGCTGCTACCAAATCAACACCATATACACTCAGATCTGCTGCTGCCACCTTCACCTTCGGTTTCCTCTCCAAATTCCTTTCCATCTACATTGTTCCATTGCCTGAGCTCATGGATCTGGACTGTCTTCCAATGTTGGACGTATCACCTAAGAAGACCCCTTTTACGTAAGCCACTCCACCACTTTCTAAATTAACTTTCTTCCTTCAATAAACAATGCATATGTTGCCTTCTTTTGTCCCATGTGCTTCATTCTCCAAGAAAATGCTTCCTTCTACCTTTCTACCATACAAAAATGTGCTTCTCTCTCTCCATCAATGCAAATTGCCGAACCCACACTCCTCACCAAGTAGAAAACGTGATTTCCAACCAAGATGCCTAATGAAAATGCTTTTAATGCTTCTCCCAATGTGCCACATGTGGAAAGTCAAAGGGAACAAACAAAAAACAATCATAATACATTCTCTCCTTCATGCAATTCTCGGTCAAGCTAGCAAAAGGGCAAAGACCAAAATGACAATATTCCTTCCATGGTAAATGAGCCCTTCATGTGCATGGTCAAATGAGGTAAAAATTAAATGAACCCTTTCTTTCTCCCTACTACACACCTCACGGTTTTCTCACTTCTCAACAATGACCAAAAGCTTTTCTCTACATCTCAAGACCGAGAATGCACCTTAGAATCCCAAGGTTTCCATTGCAAAAGATTACAAGATTCACAACCCCAAATTCTAACTTTTACTAACCAACCTAACACTCCCTTTTCTTCAAACTTTTATGAAAATCAAAATGGAATTTCTACTCCACCTTGCAGCACCGTCCAGCTCTCCATAAGAAACACAATGTTCCATTTCATATATTACTTCCAACCATCAAAACAAAAGCACAAGAAGAAAAGGGTTCAAGCTCCCAACAACCATGCATCAACTAAAGCTTTATTCACTCCAAAACTCAACAACAACTCCATTTTCATCATCCAATCCAAGAAAACTAAAAAGAAACTGAAAATACTGCAGCAAGGTAGAAGAAAAACGAAAAACAACCCTTCATTCAAACCAAGGAACCACCATGAAAAATGCAAGAACAACCCTTCAAGCTCAAGCTTTCAACCTTCAAAACAAAAATATAAGAAGAGAAATGATAGATCTCCATTCCATTAAGCAAGAACAAGCATGTTTGCAAGCAAGAGAAGAAGAAAAACAAAATCTAGTTCATTCCATAGCTCAAAACCGAAAGGGCACACCAAAGCTCCCAAGAGAAAGTTCATACAAGGCAAAACAAAATGAAAGTGTAGTATGAAGTGTGCTAAGTGAATGGTCGGCCTCTCCTACTCAAAATACCGTCCCACACTAAAAATAGTGGGGTCCACCTCTAAGAAACCTTAGGGTTTGGTGCCAAGTGTCCCACACATTGGGCTTCTACAAAATTTGACACAAAAATGGGCCCAAATGCACTTAATCCTAATTAAAGTTTCTAAAAACGAAATTACAACTTAATTAAAATGGAAATGACTAAATGTTGAGTCTTGAATGATCACGCCACCTTCCTTAATTCTCCAAATGATGTTTCCAAAATTTCCCTACACCCAAAAATGCAATTAACCAGCTCAGAAAATTCAAATTAGCTAAAATACGAATTTCCGACCAAATGAAGAAAAATTTGGAAAAACGGGGAAATAACTAACAATTAAACACAATTCCCTGATTTATTTAAGTGCAATAAACTAAATATAGTCAAGAAAATAACGACTCATCACATACCTTGGAGTAGTGGCACGTGACAAGATTAGTTTTCTTACTCCATCTTTTGAAAATGTGTCCGAGGTTAATTGGAACATTATATGGAACGATATATTGGTAAGTTAGTTAATATCAATTCAATTAGAGTTTATTTATTTTGATAATTATGTACTGATACAACTTTATTATGTTTTTTTCAGCTGACATTTGACATTCCAAATGTCGCAACACTTAGAAATAAGTGTTTATCAACTGTTGCTGAAAACTTCAGAAACTTTAAAAGTAAGTTGACCTCAAGATATATTTTTGGAAGCCATAAAAATAAGTCTCCATGTACTACATATAAGTCCATTGATAAGGAGACTTGGCGGCTTTTTGTATAGAGGAATGACAAGTTAGTATAGTTGATAGTATTCAATTCCATATTAACAAATATATATCATATGAACTAACTAATTAAATATATGTCACAAGCAATTAGAAGCAAAGCACAAGAAACAAGTGCTCAAAACAAAAACCCGCACCTATTATCTCAAGGTGGGTATAGGAAGCTTGAGGAGAAAATCCTCAAGCAAAAGGCAGATGCTAGACCACCATCTCAGGGTGGTAACCCTCCTCAGCCTCCTTCTCCACCTTCTCGACATGAGAAATGAAAGTTGACTTGTATGAGACCATCGGGCACCTACTCTTCGGACACTGCACGGGAAATTTCTGAAAGAATTGTAAGTTATCACTGTTCCTAAAATAATAATAATTTCATTATACATACTACATTGAACTTTTTAAAGAATAATGGTGTTTTGTAATGTTACAGGACTCCTTGATTAAGCAGAGCTCCCAAGGTCAATTCACTCTAGAGGGTCGCCAGGATATTCTTACCTCTGCGATTGGACGACCTGAGCACCCTGGACGTGTACGTGCTGCTGGAACTAGAGTAGGAATTTGAGATTATTTTGGGAGCTCTTCTCGTCAGACTTCATATGCATACAGCGAAGCACAAGAAAAAAGGCTGACACAAGAGATCACAAAAAAGCTTCGAGCTGACCATACGGAGGAGATTAGGACACAACTTAGGACAGAGCTCAGGGATGAATTGTTTAATGAGTTCAGCACCATGTTCCAGCAGCAGTTTGAGAGATATGGCATGCGCCCAATGCCATCTCCTATATAGGAACAGGAACATGTTGTGCCTCCCACAAGTAAACTTAATAAACATTTATGTGCAATTATTTCTATATTTTGTATAATCTAACATTTACTCTAACAGGGAGAAGCGGGAAAGGAAGTTGTTCAGCACCAAACATCCCAGGGGATGACATGGACGATGTTAGTCCATGTCTACTATACATTTTAGACGATACCGAGACGATCATGGTAGCTCGTGGAACACTATTTAAGGCAACGACTGTTGTTCATGGTATGGAGCTATCAGAGGATGAGGTGAAGGTCTCAATAGACGAAATCATCATACCAGATGCCTCAGTTCCTCTGCCCACAGATGAGATTTTCACTGTGGCACATGCATTCCAGTCTTTTATCGCTTGGCCTAAATAATTGGTTGGTTTAGTTTCTGACCCCCTGGTATGGAATTCTATTTTAAACTTCTCAATTTTAAAGTTTACATATGTTATTGATGTCAAAACTTATCTTATTTTTCCATGTGACAACAGACGCATGCACAGGAGAAGATTCCTCTATCTGAGGATGATCCTCTTAGTTCATTGCAGCTACTTGCTGACGCTGACATCCTTGATAATAAGCCTTTGGAGGTTGAATATGATGCTAATATATTTGGGAGAGGCTCTGAGATCCCATTATACCTCCATGCCCAAGATATCAGAGAGCTTGCGTCGGGAGCAGAAGAGTTGAATATTACAATTATTCAGCTATGTTTGATGTAAGTCTATTACCAATTATTTATATATAAAATTGATTTATATATCAAGTATACTTATATCAAAGTTAATTTTTGATTTCAGGTATATGTTTGGGATTAGTAACAACTTGGGATACTCTGATGATTATGGATTCATTGATTCCCAATCCATTCACTAAACAAATACTTTTGACCAGATCAACACACATCTCACAAGATGTTTTGTAAGGGACAAAAAAATATATTTTTTGCCTTATATATCTAGGTAAGTGAACTTTGTTAACATAATAAAGTTTCAGTGATTTTAATATATAATAGTTAAGTTATTATGAATTTAAGTGCCATTGACAACTTCTTATTAAGTTATTGTGATTTTTCCATTGATGTTGTTCTTCTCTTCAATTTCTTTCCACATTATTGACTCTCCATGTGATCGTCTTCGAGATATCTTTTCTTGCCTGTAACCCCGAAATGATTTCAATTTTTTTTAGTCTCATAGGTTTAGTTTTGCATTCCCGCCCTTCTTTCACTTTCACACGCCCTCCTCGCTTTCACTTTCATTTTGTCTGCAATGCACTTTCTAAGTTTTCTTTAAGTTTCCCAAGTTGCCTTTTTGTAAAGCATTTATTTTTTCCCTAAGTTTTCAATAAATTAAAATTAATTATTCATAACATATTCTGAAAATTAATGCATCAGTTACATTCTGTTCTGGAATTTTTGAGAGTGTAATTAGTAATACTTGGGTGCAGAAGAAAAGCCTAACATATTTTACGTGCTGCCAACCTTTGCGGCACCTAAATCTCCACGTGGCAAGCACGTGGTTCTCAGTTCTCAACCACACAGAAATATGAATCTTCGAGCAATTTCTTTTGTACGGATAAAATCAAGCCTTAGGAAATTGAGGCATCAAATTCCATATATTCAATATTTGGTAATGTGGCACCAAATCGAACCACTAACAGTACCATGATGTTCTGTATTTGTTTAAGGAGGGTCATTAACTCTGTGTGTTGGAGTGGTTTATGAATGATGATGGCTTCTCAAAGTTTGAGTTTACCAACAGCACACGTTACTTGCAACCGGATAATTCAGAAGCTCGATTCCAAGGTTTTGTTGTGGCCATCACCTCTTCATACCAAACCCACAAGAATTTCTTCCTCGATTCGGGCAATGGGTTCTTCTGCCTCTTCCCAGTCACAGCACGCAGACAACATTCAATCTGAAGCAGGTATAGATTATATGGTCAAGTGGGTTTTCTTCACTTTTTTTTTTATTTCTTGATTTCTTTTGAGGTCTGAATTTTCAAAGAGAAAAGTGTGTTGAAAATTTGAATTTTGCTGGGTGAAATTAAGAATCTCAGTGGATGTTAATTGCAAATCCTTTGATCTCGCTAAATAATGCGATAATTCTTACTGGGTGTTGCATAGAGTTTGGATAGTCACAAAGATGAAAACAATAAGTAAGGTTTATTTTTATTTAAGGTATGGTCTATTTTTATTGAGGGGGTTCAGGGTCAACGTCACACTGATACGGGTGTCACATTGAATCTGATGAATTACTTAACCAGGTACTTAAGCTTTGAGAATCTCCAATCAGATTATTTAATGGAGTAGTCTTTTGAGTTTCACTCTCCCCTATTGCCTTAAGTCTTAAAAGTTGGTGCTTTTATCGAAAGTTGGGTATCAAAAAGGCTGATTATAAACTAGATTAAGGTTTAAATTGAATACTAAGTTAGTATTAACAGAGTGAAAACACCATAGACGTTCCTTCATCCTTAAATGAGGATGACAATGTTAGTTGTCACACTGAGGAGTAGAATGAGCGGCTTAATGTGGTATTTGAGCTACCTGATGTAGACTGGACTTTTAGGTTGGACTCAACACTCGTGCTTAAGTCCTAACAGAGATAATCTAATGGGGGTATACATGTCCTTTGTTAAAGAATGTTTATTTACTTAAGGTTTAATATTTTCAGTATAAATTGAATACCGGATTGGTGCGATAGACTGAAGCCGCTTAGGACATTGATCCTTAAAAGTGGATGGCAATGATAGTTGTCACCCGTTGAGGAGTAGGATGAGCTATTTAATGTGATATTTAATCCACCTAATGCACTATTATTACGGGTTGTTGTCTCCTCTCTTTAAGTCCAACTTGACATAATTTGGTACGGTGTACATGTCCTTTGTTGAAGAATGTTCATTTTCTTAAGGTTTAATATTTTCATACAACACAATCACTATGTTTTACTAAGTTGAAAAACACATCGCATACGTCTTAATAATAGTTGTGATTGGCCTAATGGTCTCTTTCTGAAACTTGCAGGAACTGGCACTATTGACTATAAATCTTTGAGTGATGAAGAGTGGAAGAAGCGGCTCACAAAAGAGCAATTCTATATTACTCGTGAGAAAGGAACTGAAAGAGCCTTCACTGGGTATCTTTTTGAACTACTATTAGGAATTAAGGACACTGTGCTTCCAAGCCATGCTTAGCTGTTCATACAAGCATTTGGAAAATTGGTTTGCAATATTCAAAATCAGTTTGCCAGACCATTTTTTACTTGCTTGTAACTACGAATTACCTGAGTCCTATTTATTTTGGTACCAATTTAATTAATTGGGGTTTGTTTTCTATGTCTGTGATAGGGTACTTGTAAGGGAAACCCACTCTCAACACACACACAAAAATCAACAGTAAGTGTATAGAGAAAAGAATAGTAAGAATTGTATTATCTCAACAGTCATGTAAAAACCGAGCTATAGGGAGATTAATCCCCCTTCCAGGACAATGAGTCCTTCTACTATCACAAAGAATATACTCAACAACCACTCCCTTTCCCCCAAATCTGCCTTATATACAAAGTTACACACTCTGTTAGGTCTAACCGCTAAACCGTTAGACAATTAATGTTTCTTCCTCCTAGTATAGACTTTCCACTCTCTATCATTCTGTTTAAACCATCTTATTTTACAGGACAAAACATAATGTTACATGGTTGAGAAAATGAGTGACAAAACATAATGTTACATGGTTGAGAAATTGAGTGCTTTTGGTTTGAAATAGCTTTCTAATTTCTGCTAATTCGCATTACTGGAATTAGATTTGAGTGGGAGCAATGTCTATTTAAGACAGAAAGGTAAAAATTGAAAAGTTCAATGGTCTCAACTCTGGCTTTAGAAAGATGCAATTAGAAAATTATCTATATGAAGATATGGTATCATCTTTTAGTTGGAAACAAACAATAGGATCGAAGGATGAAGATTCGACACTTATTCATTGCAATCCCTCTGTTATTTGCTTTATATTGTTCCACAATGTTGCTTTTCACATTGCCAAGGAAACATTTAGAGTGAAATATTTCTGAAATCCTTCCATTTTTTAAAATCTTTTGACAATTAGTTGGGCTTAATACCTCTCAAAGCCATCATTTTCTCCTTCATCCAATAAACCCATTTGTTGTGAAGTGTCTTCTTTTCCATAGAAAAGATTGCAAGTTCCCAAGTTTGAATAAAGATCGGCAACTTCAATAGCAAGCTCTCACTTTATATTACTTGCTTATGCAAATGGTAAACCTCAAATATTGGATAAACTTGAGTTTTTTTTCCTTTTTTTTTTGTTCTTCTATTTGTCCAAAAGTTAATTCCTTTATGCTTTCCAAATATACAATCTTCAATGTCAATTACAGCTTCAAGTCCTAATAATTTTCCTTCTGAATGCTATAGGTTATAATTTTCATTATTTCTTTCACCTATAATGTATTGATGTGTCTTAGTTGTCATGTAAATGTTGGATATTAGAGTAGTCATACAAGTACTCAACTAAAATAGAAGATGAAAATAAAAGGAACAAAATGGATAATAGGCAAAGAATGTAATTTTATTAAAAGAAAGAAAATTAGATACCGTTATTTCTAGCCTAAGGAGAAATCAATAACACTCTCTCTTGAAACAAATACAAGGAGAACCTTGAAGGAGAAACTAATTTTCTCTTTTGATTTTTATCTCAAGTACAAAAGTAAAAAGAAAGAAAAGGAAGAGACTTTTGGAATGAGTTCCTAAGGAAACACTAGTCTCCTTTTATAACATGAAAAGTAAGCCCTAAGATAAGTTTCTTCCAATGTGGGACTTCTGAAGGTAATTTCTCACTGGTATGGGACTTCTCTTTTCACATTCTCCCACTTGAGGATTTTGATGAAATTAATCAAATTTTTACACCATGCTTTATTCTTTGTCATCATGCTGCTTATGATTCTAATAGGCTGTAGTAAGATAGAATCTGTGTGAACTTTTTTAGTGCTAACTGATTTTGTCATCATATCTGCTAGGTTTTTATTGGTATGAATCTTTTGTATGTGTACACACCCCTCCTTTACTACTTCTTAAACAAAGTGGTAATGTAGACCTATGTGCTTTGTCTTGGAACGAAAGGTAGGATTCCTTGCAACATGCAAGGCACTCTAATTGTCACAGTATACAACAAGCTTTTGCTGCTTGTGCCCTAGTTCCTCCATCAACCTTTGAATCCAAATAACTTCTTTGCAAGCTTTAGTAGCTATTGTGTTCTTAACATCCTATAACTTGGATTACTAACTTATTGCACCTCTTGAATGTGCAAACACATAGCCTTGTAGTATATCTCCTTTTAAAAATATCACCTGCAAAATTTGAATCAACATAGCCCTTGACAACTAATTTTGATCCTTCGAAACATAATGCAACTCCCGAAGTTCCTTTGATGTATCAGAGGATCCTTTTAACAGTACTCCAATGGTCTCCACTTGGATTTTCCATAAACCAATTAACCACTCCCACTATTTGTGCAATCTTTGGTCTTGTACATATCATAACATACATAAGGCTACCCACTGTTGATGCATACAACACTTGAGGCATATCCATCCTCTCCACTTCATTGCTAAGGCTCACACTTGAGGATAACCTACAATTGATTGGAAGTGGGGTAGAAAATGGCTTGCAATCTTACATGTTGAAGTGCCACAAGATTTTCAATAAGTAATTATTCTGAGAGAATCAAATCTTCCTATCTTTTCTGTCTTAGTGAATTTGCATCCTTGAAATCCTATTTTTCGATCTTAAATCGTTAATATTAAACTTTATTCCTTTAATTCTTTGATTCGAGCTCTATTGGGGCTTACCACCAACATGTCATCCACATACAACAAGAAGATGATGAAATCATTTTCACCAAACCCATCGTAATAAGTACAATAGTCTGAACTCAATCTGTTGTAACCAAGGCTAATAATGAAGAAATCAAATCTGTCATAGCAACACTTAGTTCTCTGGTTCATGGTCTATCTTTGTTGTTCTAGTAGAGAGTACAATCCATAGTAAGAAGTGCATAAGTTAGTTTACCTCGAGAAGAGAAAGCTGACATTGGTGGGTACTTACCTTGAGAAGTTCCACATTAGTGGGAACTTACCTTGGGGCTTACTTTTCATGTTATAAAAGAAGCCTAGTATTTCCTGAGGAATGTATCTGAGAAGTCTATTCCTTTAATGCCTAAGAGAAAAGTAAAGAGAGAAAATTAGTTTCTCCCTTTCTCCTTGTACTTGTTTTTCTTATTTCTAAGAGAGCGGATGTTATTGTTTTCTCCTTAGGGTTAGAGAGAAGGGTATATAATTTTCTTTCTTTTAATAATATTACATTCTCTGCTAATTATTATTTTTTTTTTTTATTTCCCTCTTTTATTTTAGTTTAGTACTTGTGTGTTTACTTTGATACCAATAGTGGTATTAGACTTGATGGCTCATTTCAGTGATGGTTTGATTAAGTATGGTGTAAACTAGGTGAAGAATCCTAAAGTTTAAAGATTCCTTGTATCGAAAGTCTTTTGATTTTAGAAAAATGTGTGCCACCGTAGAACAAAGGTACAAATGAATAGTTACCATTGAGATACTCGTGTTTTAGGGACAAGTGTTCCAATGTCGGGAGACTCACACTTGAGGGAAAAATGGTTAAGAATTCAAGGTGAGTTGAAGTTCTACAGTGAGTAAAAATGAGTAAGATGACCAATATATAAGTATAAGGATTCATAAACCCATTATATTAAGGTTTTGGGTTATGGTGTCCTAGTCTCTTATATGGGTTTGTTCATGACTTATTGGTACCAAGTTTCGAGGTGTTTTCCCTTTAAAAACCTCACTATAAAGAATACCACTCTTATTATCATGAACAATTGTAATTGCACCCTTTGGCGGCCTATGGCAGCTGGCGGTGTGCAGAACAGTAATGGTGGAGAAAGAAGACAAGAACTTGAACAAAAGAGACCAAGAGAAGAAATGGGCAGTTGCAGCTTGGACAAAAAAAGAGCAACAAAGTTGAGAAGCAGCATGGCAGAAAGAAGAGATAGGCAAGAGCGCACACTAACCCTAATTGCATCCTTATGTCTTTTTTTATTTAAAAAATAAGATAATAAAATTGTGAGACCCAATAAATCATTTAATTAATCTAACCTAATTTACATAACCCCTCCTCAATTATTCTTTTACCTTTACCAAATTACTACCAAAACTAAGCAGCAACTAGATAATGGAAGAAGGTTCCAGTTAATTCTGGTGGAAGATGGAATCAACCAGATCCTCTTCTCGGAATTGGACAGTAGTGGTGCGCAACAATGGAAGTGGTGCTTGGCAATGTAGCAGAATGAATTCAAGAATGATGATGATGACCGAAGGAAGCACAAACTCTGGAAGCCACTATTCAAATGGTGTTGATGGCTGGATGGAAGCAAATGATGACTCGGTGATGAAGACAAGGTTGAGGCAGAGGATGATTGAATCAAACGGTGATTTAGTGAAGACAGCTAATGAAACGGAGATAAAGAAAATGGAATAGGGGAAATGGTTTAAATGTTGTACTGTGATGCGGATGGTGTAGAAGAATGCTAGGAATGGAACCTAGCTAGGGAGAGGGGCTAGAGGAAACTCTCAAGCTCGCTCTCTCGGTGACCTTCAATAAGAAGAAAGTTCTGGACAAAATCAACACAAAACAATTCTTCATTCAAATCAAAGGTGTTTCTACAAGCTGGGCAAAGGAGAATTTATAGTTGATTCTCCAAGTTTTTGTACGGTGCAAATTAAAAATGAGCAATACAAATCTTCAACCACGTGGAAAAAGTGTGGGACGTGTGAAACTTTTCTGGAATCAGCACTCATTCATGTGGAGAGGTGTGGAATGCATCAGCTGGGCACATGGTCTGCATTGGATTCACTAAGCGCAAGGGTTGGTGCGTTGGGTGCTACCCTGTTGATTCTTTAAGGCTTTTCCTTCTCCATGGTTAGGATGGCTCTTGCTGAATCTTCTTCCTAGCTTTATTAGACCTATAAAACAACATACAAACATATTAAAGATAATCCTTTTAAGACTTTAGAGAAAGAAAATCAAGAAAGAGCTTTTTAAAAGTCCTTCTCCAACTTCCCTTTCTTAGCCTTAGCTTAAGTTGGTACTCCTTTGAATGGAATGCCCTAAATGGGTTTCTATCACCAGAGCTGTCAAAATGGGTCACAACCTGCTGGCCAAATCGGTCCACCACGGGTTCGAACCAGGTTGGGTTTGAAAAAATTGTATTTTTTTATGTAGGTCAGATTTCAACCTAACTCATCCGAGTTGAACCCGTGGTGGGTCGGGTTGGCCCACCAACCCACCTACCTAATTTTATTTTATTAAAATTTAATTTTAATTTTATAAAAAATATTTATTATTATTTTTTTTTGCTTGAAAAATTTATTTAAGTTCCCTATTTTCAAAATTAATTAAACACTCATGTTGGGAGTGAAATTTGTTTAGATTTGAATTATAGGAAGTTTGTATTTTTTTTGCTTACAAACAATTATAATTAAGTGAGTTAGTGAGCTAATCCGTTTACCCACCAACCCGTGTTGGAGGGACCGGGTTCGAATTTTTCTGACTCGCTAATAAATGAGATAGGTTGGGTTGACTCACTAAGTGATAAACCCGTGGTGGGTCAGGCCGGGCCGGGTCGGGCCGAGTGACCCGTTTTGACAGTACTAGCAGCAACGTTATATTTGTATTCTGAATGTTTAAAAGACAATGTTAAAAATTGGACGGCAAAATTTAATTTAACTTAATACACAACTTTAACCACTCCTCTCTTTTATTCTTCTTCATCCTCCCTTTGCCCTTTTTGCTTATTACTACCAACAAATAATGTCAGCAGCTTCCGTCACTGCTCACTAGTTATATCCTATGGTCAAATTTCTTCCTCTTGATCTCTTTATTGTGAATCACACATACATTGTTATGTTGTTGATACCCTATCAATCACTTGCAAATTAACAATTGTGTGCATCATCGAAGGAATGTTGTTTGTGACTGGAGGTTTCTCATACATACTAGAAAGAGCCACCACGAGACCTACTATGGATGTTTCTTTTCCAATGTTGAAAGCAACATTGCAAGATGATATCAAATAAATAACTCTGAGGGCTTGCTTATCAAGAAAAGCCTAATTTTAATCCTTAATACCCTATGATTTGTTTGCTAAGAGTGGTTGATACAACTTCTATTGATACATATGATTTGCATCTTCCAAAAGTCATAGTTTGCATTATCAAATTTCTCAATTTTCACCTTTCCATGACAATTTTCACCTTTCCAATCCCTTAAATTTTGTTGTCTTTTATTCTTTTTTCTCTTAGTAAAATTGCATCATTCATGATTTTAGTTGTATGACTAAGTCCTATAATATTATAGTAGTAGGTGCAAATGTGGGTGAAATCAAAGCTTGAAGATGTCGCTATCAAATGAATTTTACAAGAATGGCTTGGGTCTAATAAAAAATCCTTGCAATGTAATTCATAAGAGACAACCAAAGAGGAAATTTTGCAATTATCTCAATGATCATGACATTGAATGAGTTAAACAATGCAAGCATAAAGTACACAGAAGAAAACTCAAACTATTGATAACAAAAGTATATGTATAAAATAAGAACTTCGATATAAAAGAGTTTCGATAGGATTACATCGTTCCCCAACAAAAAAGGGTTTAGTTCACCATTGTCATGGTGAAACTAGATGAATTGAATGGACAATATGAAAGAGATAACCCTAGAATTAAAAGATTGGAGTTTTCGCATCCAAAATTCGCCTCCAAGGTGTGTGGAGAGTGTCCTGCCGTCTTTCTCTACCAAAAGATAACCCTAAGATTCGTCTGGGTTCTATTTATAGTTCAGAAAAATAACAGAATTTTGGCCCAGGCCCATAAGTACAACGCTCAGCGCTAGTTTCACCGCTCAACGGTAGGTGCGGCACTGAAGTGGGACGCTCAGCGTTCATGCCCAGACGTCTGGCAGTGCTGTTTCTGAGAGCGTTGGATCTGTCGCTCAGCGGTAGGCGCGGCTCCATCTTTCCCCCTCAGAGTTGGCACTTAAGCGTCTAACAGTGGTTGTCTTCACAAAACTGGCGCTCAACGCTGAAATTGGCGCTGAGCGGTGGTTGCAATTCTTCCTTTGCACCTTTTTTCATCCTTTCTTGAGCCCAACTCCTTCCTACTTCACTCTTCATCATTCAATTCTCGTCTAACCCTGTCAAAACAAGGAAAACCAAGCATAATATCTCTAAAGCCACCTTTGACTCTCTTTTAACCTAACTAAAGCAATTTGCATGATTTCAAGCTAATTTCTAAGTCATAAAGGGTGTGTTTTGTATCAAAATTAAGTATGAAAATAATGGTTTTTAACCGTTATCAAGGAGGTGTTTCAGAAGTTTTATATTAATTAAAGATAAGACCAATTCACATTGCATAAGTAGATCAAACCTCACCTTATAATCCAGTTTTGTAGTATTGAGTTAGGTTTCAAGTCCATTTCTTAACATTAACAAAGTTGGTGACTATTGAGAAACCGAAGTGTGTGTTCAGCTTTAGCTGGCTTGTTAGAATGACAAACGGAAGAAGGTTATTGCACTGATCAATATGTGAGGACAAGTTGAAACTAGTCTTAGAGTGGGAAATTGTTTGACTTGGTCATACAACTAAAATAACGAATAAAGTAATATTTTTTTACTGAAAGAAGGAAAGCCAATAGAATATAGGGGATTGCATAAAAATAACAAAAGTAAATGAGCAGAACATAATATATTTGTGCATGTATACATATTACAATTATAACTACTATAAACATAATTCCAATAGCAAGAAAAATAGTGAGGGAAAATACACAGGGAGAGAAAAGATTATACTTTTTTAGTTATAGCTGAGCTGCGAATTGTGTATTTTGTAAAGAATTATTTAATAACTTCCCTTTCAATAAAAAGGTTTGAAACAATTTGGAGATGCAGACATAATTACCTAAAATCCGTTATGAATTTTATGTATATACTCTACATAGATTTTGTTTTTCATAAATATGACTAGGATATTTGTGTAATTTTCTGACAAGAGAACAGATGGTTAGATGTATCGCTAGAATTTTATTCCCATCTCATTGCTGTATTTATCAACTTTTTTTTTTTTTTTTTAAATTCATTTTAGGGAGTATTGGAATACTAAAACCCCAGGAATTTACCACTGCATATGTTGTGACACGCCATTATTCGAGTAAGTGATTTTATATCCATACAGAAATCTTAATGTCATTTTCTTACAGTGGCCTCAATCATCAAATTCAATTTTTCTTTTACAGATCATCTACTAAGTTCAATAGTGGAACTGGGTGGCCATCCTATTACGAGCCTCTGGGCAACAATGTGAAATCAAAATTGGATTTGTCAATTATTTTCATGCCTCGCCAGGAGGTTCTCTGTGCTGCTTGTGATGCGCATCTTGGACATGTGTTTGATGATGGTCCTCCACCCACAAGAAAACGTTACTGTATCAACAGGTAACTAATCGCTTCAACCGTGTCTCCTTTTCAATCTTACATAGTTCCCCTTTGTCCAAGAATTTATGATTTTGTTCTTGAATTCCTGCAGTGTCGCCCTTAAGCTCAAACCAAGGCAGTAGATAGTGAAATAACTGTCATTCACAAGATGTAAGAATTTAAGAGACTGACTGTTGAGAAATTGTAAATGATCTATATCTTATATTTTGTGCTGTTTTTCTTACTTGGGAGGGCAATGAAAATTGTCCTCCACTGGTGATATATCAAACACAATATTTAGAATGTAGAAGCACGATTACTATAGTGAAGACTCAAATTCTCATACTAATGAACCTCTTGAAGTGTCAGCATGAACTTACTATTGTTTTCTGACACTGTTATAGCTTTTACTCCAGAGGATATATTCTGTTTGAGAATTTATAATTTGATTCTTGATTTTACCCTTTATGGGTTTTAATCATTTCCTAGTATTTTTATTTTCCTCCGAAGGATGAAATAAATGAAAGGTTTAAACCTCTTTTTGGTCCCTAAGTTATAAGTGGATATTTAGTTTAGTCTCCGTTTTTAAAAATGTAAATCTTTGGTCCCTAAGTTATAAAAAATGTATCAAATGAGTCCTTTTTTAACTTGAAATACTGATTTTTGTTGTTTCTTAACAACTGCTACATCTTTAGATTGCTCTGATTTGTTTCTTAATAATAAGAGCACTTTAGATTGCTCTTTGTATTTTGACCATGAACATAAAAAAATGACTAATTTGATACATTTTTTATAACTTAGGAATCAAAGGTTTACATTTTTAAAAGCGGGGACTAAACTGAACATCCGTTCATAACTTAGGAATCAAAAAGAGGTTTAAACCTAAATGAAAAGTCAAAATAATCTTGTTTGAATGACAGAAGTATAATTTAGCAGCATAGGAGATCCATATCATTACCCATACAAAGTAGATAATATTATTGTGTGGAAAAATAGTATTGGTGTCGGAGTATGTCACTAACACAGACTAACATATATTCTGTTACTGATTGTTGTTAGTTATCCCACTTTGGACTCTAAAAGTAGTGTACCCTATAGTCTTATGAAATGTGTTTACTTACTCCGAATGTCAGACTGGTGATCTTCTATTATAGAAACCTTGTCTGAGATTTGATAAATACAGCCTGTGTTAGAAATTGGCTCACTGCATAATTAAATGAACTGTGTTTTCGACTGAGTTTGTGTCATTATTTTCTCCGAAGGTTATTTTAAAGTTTACATGTGTAATTGAGAAAAAATTGAATGAAGAGACCTACTTTGACTAAGGGGTAGATAGGGATTTAAGATTCACTTGTTAAAGCTTGTTAATTGATTTATAGTAGGAAATTCGTTGGAAAATTTGCATTCAGAAATACATTTTAAAAACTATACATTTAAATATGTTTTCAAATCCAAAAGTACATTTTAAATTATACATTCAGAATAATTCAGAATATATTTGAATGAATAATACATTCATATTGTATAATCATGAATGTATTTTTGTATTAGGAATGTATTTTCGGATCATAAAATATTTTCAGATATGTTAAATTCTCTTTCTAATCTGCATCTCTCCATTTCAAAGGTGACATTGCTCCGTTCTCTAGAAAAGTTAACAACAATGCATTCATTCAGCACTAGAAAAGTTAACAACAACATTTGTGCATTAAACTCACCTTCTAGCAAATGAAAGAACATCATGTGCATTGTTCTGCTACTGAGTTTTTCCATCTATTTCTCCCACGAGTGCCTCTTCCATAACTATTTGGGATCTTCTGCCTACATTCAAATTCCAGTTAAAGAAAAACAGTTCATCAGGGAGACGATCTTTTCCATGTCATGGAACATGCAAAACGACATAAAAAGTTAAACCCACTACTCGAAGACAGTAATTGGAAAATGGTTAGTGATGAAGTGTGGAAGGGAGCAGACAACAAGATTACTAATCTGGTTAAACCTAGTTAAGGAAAATACTGAGGAAAATCCATAGAGACATACACTAAAGGAATATTTTTTCTAAACTGAGCATTTTTTGAAAAAATTATCCAAATAAATCATCCCTAACATCACTTATCCCAATACATCGATTCACTTTTCTCAAATAAAACATGGATGCTCACACTGAAAATCGGTCGGAAATTTCTGCAGAGACAAATTTTAATTATTTTTTATTTAAAAAATGAAAAAAAAGAGCTGAGGAGAAAAAAAATGTAAAAAGGAATGATTAAAATTAAAATGAAT
This sequence comes from Vigna radiata var. radiata, assembly GCF_000741045.1. NCBI lineage: Eukaryota > Viridiplantae > Streptophyta > Magnoliopsida > Fabales > Fabaceae > Vigna > Vigna radiata. The sequence goes on from NW_014542187.1 coordinate 71,312, forward strand.
AATCTAAATGTATCATACAATCTAAATAAAAATTAAAATAAATAAAAATTTTGTAATTAAAAAAAAGTATCATTCAATCTAAAAGTAATCCAAAAGAAGTACAAAAAACAAACAAATAAGTTTTTAATATTAATAACTTTTGTACCACTTATCTATCTATAAGATTAGAGTCTTGAATGAATAAATCCACAATATTTTATTCTTTTGAAACGCCTTCTTTATTAGGGGGTTACTCCCTGCACCTCCCCAATTCCAACCCCCACTCCCCATTCCATTTTTACCTTTTCCTCTATTTTTTCTATTCCAATTTTATCCTTTAGCAAAAATTTATATTTANAAATACAATTTTATAATTTTATTCTCCCACCCCCACATAACCTATTTATTCTTTTTTTTTTATCTTCATGCTTTCATCTTTACGCTTTCTTCGCACGAATTCTTTGTTCTATTTTTCTAGAAATTATTTCTCCCATTCTTCTTGTATTTCAAGTGATAATTGAGATATCGATTTGTTTTGAAAGAATTTGTCCTTAAATTATTATATCTCTGCATTACATTGGTGTGGTGGTGTTCTATCCAACCTCAGCATTGGTGTGGTGGTGTTCTATCCAACCTCACCAGCTATCCTCTTGGAGTCCACGTTAGTAATACTTTCGTAAAACCGTTAAAACGGATGGCGACTTCCGTTTACACTTAAACGGATGTTGACATCCGTTGACGGATTCCCAGATCCGTTTAAGCGTTTTTAGATTATATTATGTTTTTGTTAGTTTTATTTTTTAAGATTTGTTTTTATTAATTTTATTTTTTAAGATTTGTTTTTATTAGTTTATTTTTTAGGATTTGTTTTTATTAGTTTTATTTTTTAAGATTTGTTTTTATTA
>NW_014542187.1:72325-90847 GCF_000741045.1 Vigna radiata var. radiata
TTTATTTCAATAATTTAATAATAATTATTTTATTAACTAAATTAATTTTAATTTAGATATAATTAAATAATATATTATAAAATAAAATTAAATTTAAATATTTTATAAATTATTATAAATACAATAAACTAATAAAACAAAAAATTAAAACAAACGTAACAAAATTAATTGAAAATAAAAAGTTAAAATATAATTACTTATAAAGTAAACTAAAAAAATAAAAATAGGAAACGGATGTCGACATTCGTCGACGGATAGCGACATCCGTTTCGGTGCCTGTCTTCTTCCTCAATGCACACAACACAGAGATGACAAAACTCAAACAGAAACACCAACTAGACAAAGCTACCCAATCCTACACTACACATTGCATACGTTTAAAAAAAAGAAGAAATTAAAAGAAACTAACCTGTCGAAGCAAGAACCACCGCCTCGCACCGCCGCAACATCCGCCGCACCAGCACCCTCTGCGCCGCCGCACCAGCACCCTCTGCGCAGCAACCACAACCGCACTGCCCAACAGCACCAGGCCGCACAAACAGAACCTTCGAGGAGTGGGAGAGTGAGAGTTGCAGAGCGTTTGGAGGAGGAGCGTTTCAAAAGCTTTGGTGGGGTGGGGGTGGGAATACGAAGAAGAATTTGAGTCTGTGTGTTTTGACTGAGGCAGACTGTAAAAGAGGTAGGGTAGGTTAAATAGGGGTAAAACGGTAAAAATAAAAAAACATAAAGGTTAATTTTGTATTTAAAAAAAAGTCCAAAAAAATTGGGGGGGTGGGAGTTGGAACTGGGGAGGTACAGGGAGTAACTCCCTCTTTATTATTATCTACAATACAATAAAAAAACGTTAACTAATAATATTGAAGCACAAAATAATAAATAATTAAATTAAATTAAGTGGATTGGTGAATCAACCGACTCACCATAAGTTCAATCTAGGTGAATCGGATTCTAAGTGGTAGGCTGAATCCAGTTCGAATCCATGCTAGGATGAATTGAAAATTGATACATATGAAAAAATTATATTTTTTTCAAACTCAATTCAGTTTAAATCCGTAGACAGAATTGATCTGTAAATTATAACCCATTTTGACCACACTATTTTGTCCTCCAGTTGGTCTTTTACCAAAATTTTATTTTAGCAAAAACAATTATTTTGTTATTTAAAAAGTATTAGATACTGCCTCATGATATGCTAATTGATATGCTAATTGAACAGGATGTAAGTAAAAAAAAAAAAAATACTTTTTCATGAGACTCGTCAAATGCTAAGTTGTAAATTGTATCTGTTATGAGACCTATGTGGGTTTCTTTCTTATCTAAGTCTAAATTGGACAAGTCCAGATCTTTCCAGGTAGACATGAAACTCTTTTTGTGGTAGAAATTTTTCTTCTTTTCTTTTTCCTTGTTTTCCTATTTAAAACATTCTGAAATGTCCGACTTTTCTTACAATCATATACGGGATGAAATTTATTTTATAGCGGTTGCAGGTTAGAAGTTATCACAACGTGCTTTTTTACATTTATCATAAATCATCTAACTTAACTTAAATATGTAAAAGATATCCTTAATTATAATTTAAAATTTCATCAAACAAAATAATGTATCCCATGTAATATGAATGATTAAGTAAGCAAAAATATTTATTATGAAAATCACAAGTGTCAAATATCAACAGGACTGGTAAACCATTAGTTAAAGAATCTATTATTCTTAAGTTTTTCTACCAATATATTCGTTAACATCTTTTTGTTTCAATACTTCCTCTTTAATTGATAAATATCTCAAATATTTATTTTTCTCCTTTCGATTATTTATCATTCTTAGAAAAGAAAATAGTTGCAAAACCATCACAATAAATTTTCATCAATTTGGCTATAGTTTCAACAATACCAAACGCTAAAGTAAAGTTTCGCAACCATAATGCTTACATTGTGGTCTCAAACCATACCACAAATTTAGCTTTCATGGGAGAGTTGACAGTAACAAATTTTTTTTACTTTCCCACTATACATTTCCACTATACATTTCTTCTAACCAAAATAAAGATGTATTCAAATGTGGATTTCCTTAAGTCCACACATTTAACAAAATCTGAATCAGAATACTAATTACTTCAAAATTATTTGACTTTCTATATGTGAGTATGTTATCCTTGGCGCCTTGTAAATATCTAAGAACTTTCTTTGTAGTTTTACAAAATTCTATTCTAGGATTGCTTTAAGATCGACTTAACATTCCTATATCAAAGCTAATGTCTAGCCGAGTATATGTTTGAGCATGCAACAAATTTTCAACTATTGATGCATAAGGAATAAATTTCATTTCTTTTTGTTACAAGTCATTTTTATGATATTTCATTTGATTAAACTTGTCACATTTTTGTATTGGAACAATCCCTAAAAAGAAATTTTCCATTCTAAATCTTTTTAATTATATATATATTTTTAGAGAATCCCAACCATCCTTATGATCTATTATGGAGTGTTATATTTGTATCACATAGGACGCCTAACCCATATATTTCATTTTAAAGTTACTACAGGGAAAAATCTTTACATATTGTAATATAGCAGTATTATCAATAACAAGAAAAATATAATCAACATATATAAGACAAAAATTCCAAACTTACTCTTATTTATCTTTATATAGATACATTGATCAACAATTTTTTCTACAAAACCATACATGATAGTATCACTAAACTTGAGATACAATTGTCTACAAACATGTTTTAGTCCATATATTGACTTATTTAATTTATACACCATGTATTCCTTTTATGTGCAAACAAAGCCTTCAGGTTGGTCCATAAATTCTTCCTCTAAGTCACCATTTAGGAAGATGTACAGTCTTTACATCCATTTGGTAAAACTATAAATCATAATGAGCCATCAAAGCAAAAACAATTTTGAAAAAGTCCTTAGAAACAAGAGAGAATGTCTCTTTGTAATCAATGCACTAGTATAGTGAAGGATACGACAACGGTTTTAGAACTGAGACATATTAAGACCAAGTAAAAAAAGGGGCTTTTTGGCCCTGATTATTAACCAAAACAAAAAAGGTTTGGATTTTTCCTCAGTTCAAGAAAACCAAAGCACTAAGCCGAAAAAGGAAATTAGGTTTATGACCGCAATTCTACAAACAATGGTTGCCATAAACCCTATCAGATTTTAAATGATTATTTAATTTTGAGGATCTATGGCGGTAGTTTAATAGACAACCGCCATAGACCCTACCAAAATTTAAATAATTATTATCAAATTTTAAATAACGGTAATTATATAAAGAATGGTTCATAGACTTAAATCATCCATAACTGAATGACGATAATATTTAGTTCTTCTTTCCCCGACATAAGCTCCATGACATCTTGTCTATACAAGTACAATTGGATGCTAGAGTCTCTCCCAAATACAATAGAATCCCATGGAACCTTCATCGACTTAACACCACTAACAACCATAGTTGAACTGACATACAAAGGAGTCTCTACATCAGTGGACATCGTCTCATACAGATGCGTTTAGGCAAAAACTTCAACGCCAACATCGTGGATCATGTCTTCTGATTTGTCTTCTTCTTGTCGATCTTCCATGGTGGAATCACATACATGTTCAGTTCGGGAGACAATTGAAAAGTCTATTAATTCTTTATGCCATGTCCATGTTGTATAACTTCTAAGGACACCATCACATATAAGATGTTCCCTAATTTCGGTTGTGTTCAACTTTTTCCGATTCAAACAATTGACACAAAGACATTTAAATTTCACTTCATCATCAATTTTATCCTCGTGCCGTTACACAAATTGTATAAATTGTATAAATTCTTCTACCATATCCCATTCAAGAAGATTCACTTTCTTTAGTTTATTGAACATATAAATTTCAAAGAACATATCTAAAATTTCATGAAATTTTGCTAGCATTTTTTATTGATTTTCAGGTTTCAAAATACCACCAAAAAAACAATACGTGGACATAAATACAAATAATATATTAGTCTCAAGCACCAAATTAAACTAATAAACGCCTAAAAAGGTGACGAATGGTGGAGAATCACGCTCAAGAATGACGAGGACGGACTCAAACCCTTGACGATGATGTTAGAGGCATTGACCACAATGTTTGGAGCCACTACAAGAAAAGCTAGAATTATCTACTAATATTTTCATACGGATTTTACATACAAATTTAAAAAAGTGAGTTACATACAGATTTTATATATGGATTTTTATCTACCGATAATCCGTATATAATATTCGTATATAAATATGGCATGTTATGGCAGGAAAGTTATCTAAAGATTAAATCCATATCTAAAGAGCTCTAATCCATATGTAATTAAAAGTGAATGTTTTCTATCGAAATTACATACGGATATGGAAAAGATTTTATTAAAAAGATACAATAACGAGGTATTTGGCTTACGAAACTCTTTTCCCCATTTTAATAACTTCTTTTCCTCTACTCTCTCGAACCTTCTTGATGGAAGACACGAAGAAGACTGGATTGAATCGAACATAGTTTGAACTCATGAAGGTTTCTCCACGAGTAATGCAACCGATTGTAAGAATAATAGTGAACAACGAGATGACGACTGATTCGAGGAAGAAAGTTAGCAAGAGAACTCGAAAGAGGAGGAACGCACTTGCAAAACCCTAGGTTCGCGATAATACTCCAAGAGCGGAAAGGATTCGACGTGGAGTGAAAAATAGGAAGATTGTTCGGTGGAAAAGGAAGATTCAACAGTTGAATTGGTGAAAATGTGCCAAAATGAGGATTAATCGGTGGACAAGATTGTAGCAAGCACGAATTAAGTCGCAAAGTTGGATTCGGTGATGTGAATCACGACGATGACGGCTCTGTGAGAGTGATAAGGTGAGGAGATTCGCGAGCTCGAGAAGAAGCTAGGGTTAGGTTGTTGGACTCGTGAAAGCTCATACCGTTGTCGCTGTGTGACTGAGCTATCGTTCCATAACCACCATTGGATCTTCTCACCTCCTACAAACGGTTAGGTTTGTGCTAATGTTTGCAATTCATTGTTTTGGGTACTGTTTGAGGTTTAAGCAGTTTGAAAGTTTTGATCTTTAAGCTACTGGTTTGTTCTTTTGTCACCGTTTTCTTCTGAGTCTGATCCTGGCTCATCAAAGTGTAAAATAAAGTGATCCTTTTAGTGGAATTGCTCGTCAATATCAAATAAAGTAAAATGGTCCTCGTAAAATGGGATTTGTTTCCTCTAGAGTGAACACACAAATCATGAAACTAAAGTTTTGATATGAAAATTTCAGAAGAAATAGTGGTAATTTAGCATGGTAAAGAGTACATTGGAACGTGATTGTTTTTGTTTCTCTTTTACACACTGTGATAGCTAATACTGCTAGGAGTGATATAAAAGGATTTATCAGAAGGAGCATTTGTAGTAGAAAAATAGTATTCCATAAGGGAGTTAATTTGCAGCATTAGTGGGCTATTTTCATCATTAAATGCCAAGTTTACCTTTCTTATTGGACGTTAGCAAGGAAAGTGTTGTCACATGTGTCTGAAGGAGGGCTAGAGGAGTAACATTTAAATAAATGATAACTTTTTGTGAAGTAGGCATTAAATTGTACTAGAAATAGAACGAAGTTTAAGCTTCTGTTCAGAAATTTAGTTACTGTTGATATTTTGTCATGATTTATGGTTTATTCATTTATATATGACCTCATATTTTTCCATTGTTGCAAAATAATTATTTATATATTATGCTTCATTTATTGGCTTGTGAAATTCAATATGGTTAGGGCCAACTCTTTCTCACAATGATTGTTGTTGGGATTGTTTGATCGAAGGGTCACATAATGTGGTGTCAGTTGACTCCTATCAGGATCAAAGAGAACTATTGAAGCAATTTGTACGAGATTTTGTCAATGGAAATCATGAATATGGAATGTACTATGTGTCTAAACCATGGTAAGACCAGAGTTCTTTTTTCTTGCCAATTCTGCTTCTTTAGAAAGGGGTAAGAGGTGGTGTGGATAAGTGCTCTGTTTCATTATGAAATAGGAAAATATGCCAAATTTAGTCTTTGAGAAATCTGTCACCTGTTTTGCTCAGTTTTAATATCATTGCATTATCTGAACTTGTCTGTTAGGATATTTCAAAAGAAAACTTGCTCAGTTTAAATTTTTAGGCTACAACAATGGTTGAAAAGAAAAGTTGGTGATGTTGGACCAACAACATCTACTAGTTGTCCACATGGACAACTTAGGCCTGATCAAGCTGTTGGGGCCAAGCGGTTTCTTATTCCTGAGGGTTTCTTTTTTTTCTTATATAAAGATGCCATTACTGTAAAACCTGATGATCCACTCGGTTGTCGTGCTTTTCATGTAGGCTCAAGTGAATGTTTGCAATGCCGTGATTAAATATCTAAAGAGGCTTGGTTTGAGGACTCTATGAGGTGATTGTTTTCTGTACATTTTCTATTAGTGTAGAAGTGGCATAACAAATTTTAAAGTGACTTTATTTTAATGATGCAGATTAGTAAAACAAATGCAACGCCAAAATCATGAGAAGTTATCTGTTGGTAAAAGTATGCCACTTTCTTTACATTGCAAGTATTTCTTAGTTCCTTCATGACCGTCCTATTCCTATTCCTAGGTAACATTTCATAATCAAGAGAATTCTTCTCAGTTCTAGATTTCCCCGTACGTTGCCATATCGACAAAATCAATGATCATTACACTGAATGAGTTAAACAATGCAAGCTTTAATCTCAGAGAAGAAAACCCAAACTATTGATAACAAAAGTATATGAATAAAATAAGAACTTCAATATAAGAGAGTTTCAAAAGGATTACATCGTTCCCCAACAACAAAGGCTTAAGTTCACCATTGTCATGGTGAAACTAGATGAATTGAATGGAAAGAATGAAAAGGTAAACCCTTGATTTGGTAGATTGGAGCTTTCGCATCCAAAAGCTGCCTCCAAGGAGTGTAAAAGGTGTTATGTCGTCTTTCTCTGCCAAAAGATAACCCTTCTAGGTCGCACAATTCTATTTATAACTCAGAAAAATAACTGAATTTTGGCCCAGGCCCATAAGTACAGTGCTTAGCGCTGGGTTCACCGCTCAACGGTAGGTGTGATACTCCACTGGGACGCTCAGCGTTAATGCCCAGGCGTTTGGCAATGTCTTTACTGAGAAGTCGAGTGCTCAGCGGTTGATATAGCGCTCAACGGTAGGTGCGATTCTCCATTTTCCCCTCAGCGTTGGCGCTTAAGCGTTTGACAGTGGCTTTTTCCACGAAGCTAGCGCTCAGCGCTGGAATTCGCACTGAGCGGTGACTACGATTCTTCCTTTGCACCTTTCTCATCCTTTCTTGAGTCCAACTCCTTCCTTCTTTACTTTCCATCCTTCAATGCTCGTTAAATCCTGTCAAAACAATGTAAAACCAAGTATAATATCTCTAAAACCACCTTTGACTCTCTTGTAACCTAACTAAAGTGTTTTGCATGATTTTAAGCTCATTTTAAGTCATAAAGGGTGTGCTTTGATATAAATTTCAAGTATAAAAATAACGGTTTTTAGACCGTTATCACAACCCTAAACTTAGAACTTTGTTTGTCCTCAAGCAAACAAAACAAAACTTAGCCTTGCACCTGTCATCAAAATGGTTCAACACATTCAAAAATCATTCTTCCACATCAAGTAATTACTCAATTCAGCTTTTGAATGGAATCTTATCAAGATGCGCACATGCTTCAATTCATTCCAACTCACATAATGTTCACATAATCACATTCTCTCCAACAGATGCTATTCTTATGAATGATCAGTCAACTAAGCATAGATGTAATCATGAATTTCAGACATCCTTTCCAGGAAAAGTGTTTCACTCAATCACTCAAGTGTTTTAGGAGGTCACTTTTTCCCTCTACTATCCACATGTCACATGAAACAAGATTGCCCTTCATCTATTACAATCAACATTCTTACACACAAATGCCATCACAAGGACTTTTCAAGGCTTATAATGAGGTTGGACTAACAAGAAAAATTGGTTCTTCTAGATCACAAAATCCTTGAATTAAGAGAGTTATTCAACATTCATAGTTCAAGCACCAACTCTCTTTCAACCAATCTCATTCATTCCCAACTTTTCCCTTTTTCTTTTACTTTTGCATTGAGCTTATTTTTTATGCTTTTCTTTTCTATCTTTTCTCATGTTTTTTCATTCAACACATTAACTCAATGCTTTCCTTTTGCCTTTCAATTCTCCCAACAACCCCAAACTTGAACCTTTATCAATACCATTCAATTATTCTCAACTCAACTCAAGGTAAAGATTTTTCTCAAAAGGTTTTCAAAGTGTTTCAGGGTAAGGTTCAAAAAGGGTAGAACATCTGGTTCTCTTTACTTTGGGACGAAAATTTGGCTAAATAAGGGCTTCCAAAAATTGCCTTGATCATATGACACAAACATGTAATTCAATCAATCATGAAGACTTAGGAAAAATCATTCACGCTCTCAAATGAATAGAAAATATATCAATCAAGCTCTCTGGAGCTCAAAACCTCACACAACTATGCTCACTCAATAGCTTAAATATCAATCATACACCCTGCTTAGCATCATAATCACAATCATAACTCCTCATTCACCTGTATATAAGCATGTAAAGAAATCTCAATCATCATCCACATCAAGCATCATCAAGCACACTCATCATGCAATCAACAAGTCAAACCATCATCAGATAAGGTGTTCAAGCAAGTATCATAAAACCTACACTACTCAACAAAATTCAACCTATTCTAAAAGTTCAAATTACAAAGGAAAAAGAAAATAAAACCCTGTTCTACTGTAATCGACATCCATCAACAGATGCCCCCTATCACCCCATGTTGTCGTCAAAGTCATCATCATCTTCAGTCTCTCCATCCTCGAAATCATCATCCTCCTCGTCATCATCCATGACTGGAGCTTCAGCTGCTCCAACTCCACTCCCCTGTGCCCGCTCTTGTGGCCACGCCATTGCATTATGGAACTCATCCATAGTCCACCTGTGTGTTGGTGGTGTATCATATAGGCTCACTATCATCTCAGCAGTGGCCACCTGTCCTTTGTAGAGAGACTCCAATCTAGCCTCCATCATAGACATATACATGTCTCTCATCTGAAAAGGCTTTGCATGTTGTCCTGGTTCCTCTTGCTGGGCTACTCCTCTCCTGGGGCGTCTCCGAGGCATTGGTCATGCTGCCTCATCTCCTTCACAGTATTGCTTGTAGTATGATGCATCTATGGGCTTCCCAGGCCTCTCAAATGGTGAAGTAGAGATATCCACCCCAGCTTGCTGGCATAGATGTGTGATCAATGAAGGATGACCCAGTTGTGTCTTACTGCTCACATAGAGGTATAATGTTCACATTTATACCTCTCAACATGCAATATATGAACATGTTCCTATGAACTGTGATGTATGAAACATGGGATTAGGGTTGAATGTTAGTGATAACGGTCTAAAAACCGTTATTTTCATACTTAAAATTGATATCAAAACACACCCTTTATGACTTAGAATGAGCTTAAAATCAAGTAAAACACTTAGTTGAGTCATGTGAGAGTCAAAAGTTAGTTTTAGAGATATTATGCTTGTTTTTACATTGTTTTGCAGGATTTTAAGGTGAATTGAAGATGGAAGTGAAGTAAGGTGGACTTAGACACATGAAAGAGGTAGAAAAAGGATTAAAAGAAGGGTCAAGTGAATCGCTCAGTGCCCAAATCCAACACTGAGCGCCAGAAACGAGGATGAAGCATTGTCTCTCACCCAGGCAGTGACGCTGAGCGTCCAGGGTGAGTAAAGGCAAACCGCTCAGCGGCAAAACTGACCGCTGAGCGATCCAACGGCTAAAAGGGAACCCACTGAGCAGTGAACTTAGGTGCCTAGGCGGTTGTCTGTTTTTATTATAGCGGATTCTGTGATATTTCTGTTATCTTTTTGGCTTATATATAGGCCCAGTGCGAATCAAAACTCATTATTTTGGGAGAGGAAAACATCCACAGCAGCTCTACATACCTTGGAGGAGATTTCTTGGATGCTTAGGCTCCACTTTATCAAATCTAGGGTTTGCTTTTCCATTCTTCCATTGTATTTCATCTAGTTTCACCATGATTATGGTGAACTAAACTCTTTGTTGTTGGGAAACAATGTAATCTTTTGAAACTCTCATATATCCAAATTCTTATTTATGTTATATATATGCTTGATTTATCAATTTTTGGGTTCCTTACCTGTATTTAATGCTTTTATCGTTTAACTCATTCAGTAAATGTTGTTTGTCTTTATTGATACGGGAACGTACAGTAATGTCATGAACTAGGGGGGAATTCCTTGATTAAGCAATACCACCTAGGGATAGGGGTGGGACGATCAATTGTATTTTGCTTCCATTCATCATGCATTATTAATTACTAGGGCAGGCTAGGGATAGCAAGCCGGTAATTAGTAATAGGCTCTTTTCGCCAAGGGATTGGGTTAAGGGTAGATCAAGAAAGTTTGCATGACAATATGATAAATAAGCTAATTAAATAAGAAGAGTAGATATATGAGGATGGATAAGATGAAATTGTAAACCCCAACAACACCATTCATTCATAGTTTTTCCTTGCTAATCGGTCTGAATCATGTGCTTCCATTTTGCAGCCCCTACCTTGCTAAGCTCACCCCCCTATGTGTAAAATGACTCTTTTGTCCTTCTTCTTGGTTTGGTTTTGATGGACTTTATTTGGGCTTGGGCCTCGCGTATCACTAAGTGCGGTCTATTTTGTTGAGTCGATATTTTATTGATTTCACTTAGTTTATTGTGCTAGAATTAATCAGGGAATTGTTCTTAAATGTCCGGTATTTTCCCTTTTTTTGATAATAGTGCTTAATTTGACTGGAAATTCTAAGTTTAATTAATTTGAATATTTTGAGCTAATTATTTGCATTATTAATTACAGGAAAATTTTGGAGATACAATTTTGGACACTAAAGAGGACATCAATTCATTTAAGACTCTCTACAAAGACACTTTAGGATTAGTCAAATTTTAATTTAGTAGATTAGGCTCTTTAAACCAAGTTTTGTAATTTTGGGCCAATTTTGCTAGAATAGACTAAGCCCAATAGTAAAAAAACATGATGTGGCATCTAGGGTTTTATTATAGGTGGACCCCACCCATTTTGGGGACATTCTCACGGTCCTAGGTTTTGTGTGGTAGCCGCCACTTTCATGGGACTACACTTTTCATTTTGCTTCAACGTGAGAGCTAGAAAAAAAAATGAACTCCCAGTTCTTTGCTTTTCATGGATTGAATGAAGACTACTCTTTTCTTCTACTTTTCATTTATATTTGAAGAGCAAATTTCAACTTTTTATTTAGCAAAAGATGATTGAATAGTCCTTCACTCTAGAAGTTAGCTATGGTTGATGCACAAAGCTGCAATGAAGTGACACTTTGGTTTAGTTTTATGAATATAAAAAAATCAAAACAAGAGAAGAGTGTACGTTGGTGTGCTAACTTCATTTGGAGAGAAGGAATGCAATTATTTCCTTGTGAAAGCTGCAGTCGGAACCTCTTTGGTTGTGAAGTGATGTTTTATTTTCTTTTCAATGTGTGTTTATGGTGATTTAGTTGAGAGGAGATGTTTGGTTCATTGCTTGGGAGGCACGTGGTTTCGGGCTGTAGAGAGGTGATTTATTTGCTTTGAAAGGAAACATTTGTTGGCTTGGAAAGAAGATATGATTAGGTGGTAGAAGAGTAGTTTGTGTCACATCCTGGAGGTGGGCCACGCTTATGCTTATCTCTTTTGCATTCATTTGAGTTGGTAGAAAACGCTGGATGGGAAGCAAGATTGAAGACAAGGCACCGTGGAATATGATTAGGTCCAACTTTCCTTGATGGCTGCAACACTTTCGGTCAAAGGAAGCTTTTGGCATGGAGAGAGGCACATCTACATTCTTACCTCATGGAGTAAAAGCTTGTCCCATCACTCATGCTGTTTTCAACTACTAGGAATTACAATTTCACTTTCTAATTGAAGAAGGGAGAAACACTTCGTCAATGGGTGTGGGGTCCGATTGTGATGGGATTTCCTTGGTTTAATTAACTTTGAATGATGAAAATGTATATTAGATGGCAATTTGACTAGGTGCACGGTGGTGATTTAATTTTTGGAAGGATTTAATTTTCATGGGCAGTGGTATAACGTCCTCGGGATGGTATGAGAAAAAAATGTGATTTGTTTTTGCTGGATAGTGAAACATTAGAGAAAGGGGACGTCACGGCCAGGTTAATCTTTTAGGCCATATATAATTTTGATTTGTTAGTAGGTGCATGTGTCATTTGAATTGGTAAAAAAAATATATGTTGTTTAGTTCTTTAGCTTTAATTTAGTTTTGCATTTAAATTAATTTAACTTTGTTAGATAATTGTGTGTAATAGTGTTGATGTCTAGTACTTTAATTTATATTTTTTGAATGTTGTCTAAGGTTTTTAATATTGTTAGTTTAATTACCATGCTTGCTTAAATTAGTTTGTTTGCATCTGTGTCTTTATTGATTTCTTTAATTTTTGCAAAACCTTTTCAAACCCCCCCCCCCCCCCCGTTTTTGTTAGACTCGATTCTCAAACCGCAAATATTGGTCTTTGGGAGACGACCTAGGGGTCATTCCCTAGCTATACTGCATTCCTAATATGCAATTAAATTTGTATGGGCCGCGACTCCCATCAAGAATGTAGGAGAAACCAAAAGAAATAAGAAAAGGACCCATGAAATCTATACCTCAGACATCAAATACCTCACAGAACAACATGGACTGTTGAGGCATCTATTGTCTCCAAGAAAGTGATCCTCCTGCTCTCTGACACGACTCGGAGGTGCCACAAATCCTCTATGCATCCTTAAAGATGGCGGGCCCATAAAATCCGCAATCAAGCACCTTGTGAGCTGTTCTTTGAATTCCCAGATGACCATCAGGTGAGGAGGCATGACAAAATTGCAGGACTAAGTCAATCTCATGATCCGATATGCATCTCCTGGTAACTTGGTCACTGCATAGCTTCCACAAATATGGGTCACCCAAATATAATACTTAGCATCGCTCTTGATTTTAGCAATTTAAGCATAAGATGCTAAGGGAGGAAAAACAGAAGTAACTAAAAAATTAACAATGTTTGCAAACCAAGGAGTAGGGTAAGAAACCGAAACCATTAACAAGCTCTCATCAGGAAAGTCATCCTAGATGGGCAATACCTCAACTTCATCCGCAATTCCTACAATCTTGCTAAGGTGGTCTACAACTAAGTTTTGTGCTCCACTATTGTCTTGGATTTGCAGATCAAACTCTTGGAGTAGGATCATCCACTTGATCAGCCTTGGCTTCGTCTCAACCTTCTTCAAGAGAAACTTTAGAGTTAAATGGTCAGTGAACACAATAACAGATGAACAAGCAAATAAGATCTAAACTTATCAAAAGTGAAAATAATTGCTAACAGCTCTTTCTCAATAGTGGTGTAATTTTCTTGGGCAACATCTAAAGTCCTGGAAGCATAGTAAATCACTTTCGGCAACTTATTAATCTTTTGAGTCAAGACAACCCCCAATGCATAGTTGGATGCATCACACATAATTTCAAATGGGGTTGTCCAATTTGGTGCTTGAATGATTGGAGTTGTGGTCAAAGCTTCCTTTAGGCAGCTAAAAGCCTGCTTGCATCTTTCATCAAACTTAAATTCAACGTCCTTTTGTAGCAATTTGGACAAGGGAAGTGCTTTCTTGTTGAAATCTTTGATAAAACGCCAGTAGAAACCCGCATGCCCAAGAAAAGACCATATCTCTCACACGCAAGAGGGGTAAAGCAATTGTGCAATAACAAATATTTTGACAGGATCTACTTTTATACCCTTACTAAAAGTTATATGCCCTAAAACTAAACCTTGTTCCACCATGAAATGACATTTCTCAAAATTGAGAACAAGGTTGGTTTCAATGCATCTATTCAAAAATTTATCCAAACTGTCTAAACATGTATCAAATGAGGATCCATACACAATGAAATCATCCATAAAAACCTTTATGCAACTTTCAAGAAAGTTGCTAAAAATGCTAAGCATGAACCACTGGAAGATATCAGGGGCGTTGCATAGGCCAAAAGGCATCCTCCTATAGGCAAAAGTGACAAAGGGGCCGGTAAATGTGGTCTTTTTCCTGATCCTCAAGTGCAATGTTTATTTGAAAATACCCAGAAAAACCGTCAACGAAATAATAATTAGACTTACCTGCTAGGCGCTCCAACATCTGATTAATGAAGGGCAGAGGAAAGTGATATTTCCTGGTTGCTTGGTTGAGCCTCCTATAGTCAATGCAGACTCTCCAGCTATTCTGAACTCTTGTGGGGATAAGCTCATCCCTCTCATTTTTCACCATAGTAGGCCAGTCTTGTTTGGCACAACATGGAGCAGACTCACCCATTGTACTATCTGATATTGGGTAGATGATCCCAGCTTGTAGAAGCTTGGTGACCTCCTTCTTGATAACATCCAAAATCACTAGGTTTTTCCTTCTCTGCAGCTGCCTAAGTGGATTTGCTATATCCTCCAACAGAATCCTATGCATGCAAGTTAATGGGTTGATGATAGGAATGTCAGCCAAGGTACAACCGATAGCCTTCTTATTCTTCCATAGCACATCTAACAACTTCTCCTCTTGAACAACATCAAGGGAGGTGGAAATGATCACATGTTTTTCTTCTCATCATCCTCCAAGTATGCACATACTTGAGGTTATCTAGAAGTTGTTTCAGCTTAGGAGTGGGTGCCTACAAGCCAAATTCATCTATACTTCTTGCAAAGTAGTTAGTGCATTCTGACTCTTAAGAATTCACATGCAAAGGCACAATACCCATCTAATCATATTCATTATCAATATCCACAATAGATACATCATCACAATCATCAATATCAAAGTTCATATCAATCATAGATTCATACTCAATCTCAAATTCAAATTCAATGCATGTATGTACAAAAGATAGAAAATAATGCTCTTTATCATCCAAAGAATCAAATGCAACAACATATTCATCAACAATATCATCCAAAATATCAAGCCTAAACACAGAATGGTCCTCGGCTGGAAACTTCATTGCATGAAGAATGTTGAAATGCACAACATTATCACCAAATTCTATTGACAAAGTTCCAACATACACATAAATTTTAGTTCGGGTTGTCTACAAAAATGGTCTGCCTAAAATGATGGGAGCGGATCCATGGGAGAATCCCTCCTCCATTTCCAAAACTTAAAAATCAACAAGAAAACTCAATTGAACAACCCTAACCAAAACATTATCTATGTAACTTGTTGGGTGGGCAAAACTTCTATTAGCCAATTGAATGACCACACCCGTAGGTTGCAGAGGACCAAGAGACAAAGATTTATAAATTGACAAAGGCATCACGTTAATGGAAGCACATAGATCTAGCATGGCAATTTCAAATTTATTATTCCAAATAACACAAGGAATGCAAAATGTACCTAGGTCCTTGCACTTTTCTGGAATGTGGGGGATCGACTTACCTATCAGCGTAGAAACATTCCTACCCATACTAATTCTTTCATTACCTTTCATCTTCCTTTTATGGGTTTACATCTGCTTCAGAAATTTTTCATACCTTGGAATTTGCTTAATGGCATCAAGTAGAGGTATGACCACCTCCACTTTCCTAAAGGTCTCCAAGATCTCTATATCAACCTCTTCCATCTTTTTTCTAGGAATCACCTTGGGAAGGAATGAAAGATAGATTAGTCATTGTGGCAACACCGAAGATGTACTTGTGGTAGGGGAAGAAGAAGAAGATCCACCTAAAAAGTGAGAAGAAGAAGAAGAAGAAGGACCATTTGCCTCAAATGTCTTGCTTGGACCTGCCTGATCCTCTTTTCTCTAAGATGTAGCAATATCAGGCTGTGCTGCAGGGGTAGGTGTAGAAGATGGCATAGTGGGTATAACAATCTGCTTCCATATCTTAGGACAATGGCATTGGCATTCTTCGATTCTGCACAGTTTGAGAAGGTAGGTTATCAGAATTTTGAGACTGTGCCTGAAGTAGCTGTGTAGTCATCTACCCCATCTGATTGGTCAAACTTTGGATGGAAGCTCCTGTCTCCTATTGAAACTACATGTTCTAAATAGTCACCTGCCTCATTATCTCCTCCAATGTAGGCTTAGAATAAGTGGAAGGTTGAGGAGCTATTTGGGCAGCTATCTCTTGCTACTGTTGTTTCCTCTGGTATTGCTGGACATGTGGAGGCACATAGGATCTAACTCGGACTTGCATCATTTTGAAATGGTGGTAGTTGTTGTTGTTGTTGCTGCTACTATGGAGCACTAGACCATCTCAAATTTGGCTGATTCCTCCACCTTGGGTTGTATCTGTTGCTTGAGAGGTCATAACTCTACTATTGTGGTTGCTTCTTGTTGTAGACGTTTGCAACATGATCTTGAGGAGCATCTTGGCCAACTAATTCCTACGTAGGGCAACCATCTGTATAATGCTCACTAGAGGGGCATATACTACATAGTCGTGCAACAGATGCAGATGCAAGTGCTGGTCTCTGATTGCTAGCCAATTGTGTCACCAAACTCACAAAAGCATCAAGCTTGCTCTCTAATTTCTTATTTCAGATGATGAATGAGTAGCAACGTCGTGAATTCTTCTCACCACAATAGCATCATTTCTCGCACTAAACTACTGCGAGTTGGAAGCCATCTTCTCAATCAAATGCCTGACTTCAACAAGCGTCATGTCACCAAGTGCACCACTGCCAGCAACGTCAATCATACTCCTCTCCATGTTGTTCAGGCCTTCATAAAAATACTGAAAAAAGAGTTTCTCGCATATTTGATGGTGTGGGCAGCTTGCACAAAGCTTCTTAAATCTCTCCCAGTACTCATACAAGTTCTCCCCACTAAACTTCCTAATCCCATATATGTCTTCTCTAATCGCAGTGGTCCGGGATGTTTGGAAACATTTCTCCAAAAATAGTCTCTTAAGATCATCCCAGCTTGTTATTGATCTAGGAGTAAAGGTAATACAACCAATACTTTGCCATACCTTCTAGTGAATGAGGGAATGCCTTCAAGCAGATGTGATCTTTAAGAACATCGTGAGGCTTCATCGTTGAACAAAATATATGGAACTTATTCAGACGTTTATGTGGACATTCACATGCAGGACCACGAAACTTTGCAAGTAAATGGATAAGTCCAGTTTTTAGAACATATGGCACGTCCTCATCAGGATATTAGATGCATAACCTTTCATAAGTGAAATCAGGTGCAACCATCTCCCTAAGAGTTCTCTCGCGAGGTGGAGATTGGGCCATGTTGTTCTCACTAGTATGATGAAAAACAGAATCAAAATTATTTCTAGATGCAGCAGTTGTAGAATGCACAAAATATGGAATAGTGGATGCAAAAGTAGAATGTTGAGACTCTAATAGTATGGACTCGAATGATGGTACTGACTCTAAAGACAAATTCCTAGAATGCCTAGTGTCGCAACCGGAATCGTGATGGGATGACGATCCAAAAAGAAAATAAGTTTTGAAAAATGTTTTGGAGTCGCCACCATAGTTTATTTTGGAAAACTACGGAAAAAACCATAAAAAGGATAAGGCTTAGTCTATGAAAACCATATTCTAGTTTCGGAAGTCGGTTACGTGTAGGGAAGGTGTTAGCACCCTACAACGCCTGCCCTAAGGCAGTACCTTTAATTAAATGCGCATACTTGATGTGGTTTTTCAAAATGTTTAATTATCCCAGAAAATAAAATTCTAAAGAAACAAAAATATTTTTTATTTTTTTGTGCCCGACAAGGATTGACCTTACTCCTACGTATTCTCAAAATGAGAAATCAGGGTTACGTAGTTCTAGAAAATCGTTTGGGAAATTTGTTTGAGGAATTTGTTTTGGACAAGATTTGGATTTTTTTTTTGGGGAAAATGAAGAATAAGAGAAAGGTTTTCAACACAAGGCTGACGCGAATGGTCGCACGTGTGCTTAAACCCTTTGAAATAACTTTTGTTTAATTTTTAAAAAAATAAGAAAAAGGTTTTCAACACAAGGCTGACGCGAATGGTCGCACGTGTGCTTAAACCCTTTGAAATAATTTTTGCTTAACTTTAAAAGAATAAGGAAAAAGGTTTTCAACACAAGGCTGACGCGAATGGTCGCACGTGTGCTTAAACCCTTTGAAATAATTTTTCTCTAATTTTAAAAGAAATAAGAAAAAGGTTTTCAACACAAGGCTGACGCGAATGGTCGCACGTGTGCTTAAACCCTTTGAAATATTTTTTTTTTTAATTTTAAAATAATAAGAAAAAGGTTTTCAACACAAGGCTAACGCGAATGGTCGCACGTGTGCTTAAATCCTTTGAAATAATTTTTGTTTAATTTTAAGAAGAATAAGAAAAGGCTTTCAACACAAGGCTGACGCG